>NW_027187266.1:2907609-3042422 GCF_028583685.1 Petaurus breviceps papuanus
TGTTTGATAAACCCAAAGTTTATCAAATTTAGTTTTTGTGTGTGTGTTGCTGTTGTTTTTTTTTTTTTCAGAAGTACTGTTCCACAATTCACTATCAACATTGGGTAAATCTTAGCATCAAAAGGACTGATCTTTGCTTTCCTGTGAAACCTGGGATCAGTAAAACCATTTAACAGTTTCCTAGAAACAATTTTATTTATTCTTCTTTTCAATTCTGGTTTCAGCCCATTGTCCATCTGTATTGTCTGTCCCTGATGCATTCTATAGGCAATCCATCTATATGCATAATGAAAGCCAGTCAATAGACATTCTTCATTCATTTGGTCTTTCCTTGTGTGGATGGAAAAGCCAGACTCCTTTGAGCGATTACAGATACTTTCTAGGAGATACTGAGATATCTTCAAGGTTGATGTCATCAGAACAATGCCATTTACAAAGAGAAACACCTAGAAGACTTCATCATACACAAGAAACTCCTCTTCTCCCTGAACTCTGAATTAAGTCCCCTCCATTATAGTGGGAAATTCTTTTGGAGAGTATACATTCCCCTGTTTAATGCTTTGTTTCTTGTTATTATTAGAAGGTTAACAAACTGGGCTATTTTTATTCCATTTCCAAGGAATATGTCATGATTTTCATGTATGAGTGAGAGACACCTTGCTCTTAAGAGAGCTTTAAAGGTTTTTGCTCTACTGAATTTTTTTTAAATTAATAAACAGTAAACCTAATAGGGTTATCATTCTCTAAATCAGTAAGTAGTGAGCAGGTAAAGATGTGTTCCATAGTAGAATATTGTTTGGGAATATAATTTAGTCTGTTTCTTGGCTCTCAGTGGGGACCAAATAAAGCTAGTATTTTTAAAAACATGACTGGAATAACGTCCTAGGTCCTAATCTAAACAATTAGTGCTATAGCTCAGCTATAGCTAAAAGCTCAGCCTTTTATGTACTGAAGTCTCCTTTGGGATCTAATTAAGGTCTAAATTGGGTTTGATGAGTTATTTAAGGCAGGTGTGATTTAGAATGCTAACTATTCTAATATCAAATGAAATGAAATGCTAGGGAAGGTGGCCTAGCCATACTAGATTTTAAACTGTATTATAAAGCAACAGTCATTAAAACTACTTGGTACTGGCTGAGGAATAGAGTAGTGGATCAGTGGAATAGATTAGGTACAGAAAACGCAAAAGTCAATGAATATAGTAATCTGTTTGATAAACCCAAAGGCTCTAGCTTCTGGGATAAGAACTCACTATTTGATGAAAACTAGAAAATAGTATGTCAGAAACTGGGCATAGACTGATATCTTACACATTATACCACAATAAAGTCTAACTGGGTTCACTATCTAGATATAAAGGCTGCTACTGTAAGCAATCTAGGAGAGAAAGGAATAGTTTATCTCTCATTTTATGGAAAAGGGAAGAATTTGTGACCAAACAAGAGATACAGGGCATTATGACATGCAAAATGGATAATTTTGATTACATTAAATTGAAAAGTTTTTGTACAAACAAAGCCAATGTAATCAAGCAAGATTAGGAGGGAAGCAGAAAACTGGGAAAGAATTTTTACAAAAATGTCTCCGAAAAAGGCCTCATTTCTAAAATATACAGGTAACTTAGTCAAATATATAAGAATAAAAGTCGTTCCCCAATTTATAAATGGTCAAAGGATATGGACAGGCAATTTTCAGAGGAAGAAATTAAAGATACCCATAATCATATGAAAAATGCTCTAAATCACTATAGATTAGAGAAATCAAATCAAAACAACTCTGAGGTACCACATCTCACCCATCATATTGGCTAACATGACAAAACAGGAAAATGATAAATGCTGGAGAAGATGTTGGAAAATTTGAACACTAATGCATTATTGGTGGAGTTGTGAACTGATCCAGCCATTGTGGAGAGCAATTTGTAACTATGGCCAAAGGGCAATAAAAATGTGCATACCCTTTGCCCCAGCAATACCACTTCTAGGGCTGTATCCCAAAGAGATCATGGGAGGAGCACCAGAACAAAAATATGGCATCTCTTTTTGTGGTGGCAAAGAATTGGAAGTCAAAAGGATGCCCATCCATTGGGTAATGGCTGAACAAGTTGTAGTATATGAATGTAATGGAATACTATTGTGCTATAAGAAATGAGAAGCAGATGGACTTCATAATAACCTGGAGAGACTTACATAAACTGATGCTGAGTGAGGGGAGCAGGACTAGAAGAATATTGTACATAATTACAGACACATCATATCTGTGATGACTTACTTTGATAGACTGGGCTCCTCTAATCAATGCAAGGCTACAAGACAACTCCAAAAGACTCATGATGGAAAGGGCTATCCATATCCAGATAAAGAATTAAAGAGTCTGGGGGCGGCGAGGTGGTACAGTGAATAGAGCACCAGCCCTGGAATCAGGAGGACCTGAGTTCAAATCCAGTCTCAGACACTTAACACTTAACTAGCTTTGTGACCTTGAGCAAGTCACTTAACCCCAATTGCCCTGCATTCCCCTCCAAAAAGGAAAAAAAAAAAGAATTACAGTCTGAATGCAGGCTGAAGCAAACTACTTGTGTCTCTTTTATGTTTCTTTTGTTCCTTCTTCCTCATTCATTCCATTGGTTATAATCCTTCTTTACAACTTGACTAATGTTTAATGTGAGGGTATTTGTAGAACCTGTATTGGATTGCATGCTGCTACAGGAGAGGAAGGGGGAGAAAATCTGGAACTCAAAAACTTGTGGAACTGAATGTTGTAAACTAAAAGTAAATAAATAGTTTTTAATAAAATATATCTAATATCAAATTCCCTTTGGCTATACCAAATCTTCCTTCTCCCCACCTTTAATAACTAGTGGTAAGTTATTTGGGGTTACAGGTACCAATAGCACTGATAGTTAATGCCTAAATAGCCCAGAGCAAAGTAGAGAGTACAAGATTTCTTTGAATGTGTGTTTTAAAGCTCATGCACATTGAACCCAAGTTCTTTAAGACTAGATTTATAAAGGTAACCAGCCATCTCTGCAAGGCAAAATTTCAAGAGAAATGTGTAGTCCTTTATCATTTCTGTTTTGTTTTCTGCCTTTGCATACATGTGTGTATGTGTGTGTTGGTGTTTGCTGATTCTGTTCCTTCTGCTTTTGGTTTATTTCTTTAGCAAACATATTTTACTGCCTCTGATATCAAGAATCTATACTATAGCAATGTGAAAATTATATCAATTTTCTAGCTCTCTCAGGGATATTTCTCCTTTAATTATATCTATACAGATAGGTATTCTCTTTTTTGGCCAGCTACCCTGAGGGTCTTCTTCTCCCAGTTTGATTTTTTTTAATTAAAGGGGTCATCCTTTGACTCACTTCTTTAAGAGGCCTATACACTGAATGGTCTTTACCTCACTCAAAGTAAGAACCTGAAAATACCTTAGCCTGAAAGGGCCAGGGTCTCCCATTGCATCCTGGGTCATCTCCAGTCTTCTTGATGAATATCTGGCCGCTGAATTCAGGTGGCTCTGGAAGAGAAAGTGAGGCTGGTGACCTTTCACAGCCTTTCCTCACTCAAAACAAAGTCAACCGCAAGTCATGTCATCATTCCCCTGATGCCATGGTCCTCTTTGAAAATGAAGGACAAACACAACTAGGTATTTTTAATTTTAAGCATTATTATTTCATGTCATTTGTTCATTCAAGATAAATGTATTCTCTTCAAGAAAGATAAATAATTCTGTTCTTTCTGAACTCATTAATCCAGTAAGAGAGATAAAACAGATAAAAACATGAATATAATGCAAAATATACAGTGACAGAAAGATAATGATATCTGAGGATAAAGAGTGTTGACACCCTGAGGAAATACTGACGTGAACTGTTAAAATTTTTATGAAATTTATTGTAAAATAGGCTAGACTGGTAAAGTGAAATCAAGAGATGGAGAATTTTTAAAGCTAAGTGAAAGAGTTTGGGTTTTATTCAACATGCAGAAGAGATTCATTGAATGTTTTTGAGCACTGGAGTACCATTATGTACACACCAGGAGAGTGTTCATTTAGAAAAATTGACATCTAGTTGTGGAATTAAGGACTTTGTTCCATGGCAAAGGAATCTTAGGCATCAGCAAGCAGGTGGGTGTGAGGGAGGGGGAGAGTGTAGGGGAGCAAGCATATTTTTGAACAGGGCACCCATCCCAGTTCCTGAAATTACACCACAAGTAGCCACTTACACCGTCTGGCCCGGAAAACTGCCTTCAGCCAGCTCTAAGCTGAAAATTCCTTGAAACACCTGGAATGTTTCAGATATACTTCAATGAAGTTAGAAGGAAAGGAAAAAGTGAAAAAGGATTGGCTGACAAACTGACTTAAAAGGTCTTAGGTTTTCTGGGCCTCATTCATACAGACCTTTCCAGGTTACAGATGACTTTGTCAGTCTACACTACAACATTCAGACATAATCTATCTATTTCCAAGCAGATGTCTCCTGCAGTAATAATTAAGACATTACCAAGGGAAAATATCTGTACACTAGAACTAATATTATAAGTTTTCATGGTTTATTTAGCCTCTTCTCCTCAATACAGGACAATCAGCAAACAATCTTTTCTCAATGTTAAGTATTCTTTAACTTTCTGCTACTGTCATTGGATTTCATCCTATATACAGAATAACACTTGAAATCATAAAAATAATTCTTAAATTACAGGAGAAATATAGCTTAACACTTCTTCTCTGGCCCAAAGAAAATAACCTGTATCCCAATAAAATCATTATTAAAAGTAATGGATGGGGCAAAGGCTGGAAAAATAGTTTTTGAAAATTTCAAAACAGGACGAAACAGGAAAATGTCTGGGTTTCGCATCGTTATTTGACAAACACTCACTGTCTAGTCAGCAGCCCCATGCCTCCCCTGAGTATGAATTAAACATTGTCTTGTGGCACCCTGTCTTGCTGATGATTGGTTAGAATCAAGTCTTTCATATGTGGTTTCAGAAAGGGGAAAAAAAGGCTCAGGGAAGATTTCCACAGGTATAAATTGCCCATAACATTCCCAGATGCTGCTCTGAGTGGCAGGTGGAAAAAGAATAGCTAAAACCAGATCAGAGCATCCAGAAACAACCCCCCAAAGGTGCCAATATTACTGGAAACTCACGCTGAGCCTGCTGTTTGAGTCTTTAAACAAAACCCATTACATTCGACTCAGTTCATCTATGTGCCGGACACTTGGCTACAAATGCTGGGAACATGAGATAAAAATGAGATTGATTTTGTTCTCATGGGGCTTACATTCAATTTAATTCAATCCAGTAGGGATTTATGAAGTGCCTACTATGTGCTAGTCAAAGAGGTAGTAGCAATGAAGATACAAAGATAAAAATGGAAGAATCCCTGTTCCCATCCCCAAAGTAATTATATTTTAGAAGGGAAGAGGGGACACAAGTAAATTCAAACTACATATAGCATAATTATTTGGAAGAAGCATAAACAACTGGGGGAAAATTAGGACAGACTTCATGTAGGAGGCAGCATTTAAGCTTAGTCTTGAAGGGACCTATGGGTTCCAAGAAGTAAAGGTCAAGTAGGAGAGCATTACAGGTATGGGGGGAACGTTTATTCATAGACATTGAGACAGGACATGGAATGTCGTGGATAGGGAAAAGTAAGTAGTCCAGTTTGGCTGGAAATTAGAACAACTGATGGCAGAATAATGAGTAATCAGAACAGATAGATAGTTTTGAATGTAAAAGAATTTAAAGGTCAAATAGAGGAATTCATAGTTTACCCTAGAGGCAATAGCCAACCACCAAAGCTTCCTTCTTGAGCAATGGGGTGATATGAGAAAAAAACATGAGTTCTATTTTGGATATATTGTGTTTGAGATGTCTCCTAGATATCCAGGTGGAGTTGTTTAGCAGGCAGTTGAGGTAAGACTGGTGCGCAAGAGAGAGTAGGAGAGATAAAGGCAGAATATATAGATTACTCATCAAGAGAAAAGAAGGCCCTGGACAATGATCTGGTTTCACTCATGTATAGAGGATTGAACATGATTGATGATCTAGCAAAGGAGTAGTCAGACATGAAGGAGAAGAAACAGGAAAGAGTAACATTGTGAAAAGCCAGGGAGGTTAGTTACTAAGTGGGAACGGTCAACAATTTCAGACACTACAGAATGATTATTAATGATAAGAACTAAAAAAGGCAATTGGATTGATCAGTTAAGACATCATTGGTTACCATGGAGAGAAAACAGTGTAAATCCAGTGATGGGGATGGAAGCCAGATTGTAAGACAGTGAGAAATGAGTCAGATAAGAAAAAAATGAAGGCAATTATTAGACACAGCTTTCTTTAGGGTTTGGGCTGTGAATAGAAAGAGAAGATATACGATGATAGCTTTACGGGGTGTCAGGGTCAAGTGAAAGTTCTTTAATGATAGGAGGGATTTGGACATGTTTTCAGGAAGCAGATAGTAGGAGAAGAAAGATCAAAGATAAGAAGAAAAGAAGATCTGCTTCAAAGGACATACTTCCAGAGGGGAGATGAAGGGATAAGATCAATTACACAAGTAGAGAGGTTGGTGTTTTCACCTAGTGCTCAGAGACTGAAGAAAAGGAGGGGAGAATATTGAGTGATGCTGAGAAATTTTGAGGTGTAAAACCAGGGAGAAAAGGGAACTCATGATAAATAGCCTTGTTTTTCTCAATAAAGTAAAAGTCCATAGTCTCTGCAGAGAGGGAAGGGAAAGGTATATGTAGGTGCCTGGGGAGAGAAGAGAAGTTTTGGAATGTTAAATGCCATAGGGAAGAGTAAAAGTGATTATCTTGTAGCAATGAGAAGCTGGTTAAAAAAATAACAAATTTATGAGTGAATCTAGTCATTATGGTTCTATGACTTTCTCCACTGGTATTCAGCAAGGCACAAATTGGAACAGAGAAAAAGGAGGGTGGCGGTAAACAAGGGATGCAGTTTGAAAAGGGATGAGCTACAATATGACAAGGTGGCAATGGTTTAGCCACCCATCCTGCCATCTGGTAGAACTGTGGGCAGCATTGGTGAATTTAGAATAGTAGGTAACTTTATAGGCAACCATATCTTTCTCTCTAACCGTTCCCATCAACTCTTATACAGGAAGACTCAACTTCATGAGTTCAAATCTGGCCTTAGACATTTACTAGCTGTATGACCCTGGGCAAGTCACTTACCCCTGTTTGCCTCAGTTTCCTCATCTCTAAAGTGAGCTGAAAAGGAAAATGGCAAACACTCCAGTATCTTTACCAGAAGAATAAGAAATCTCATACACTGACTTGACTGTTAAAATAGGAAGAGGCCTTCAAAATGACCTTGTCTAACTCCTTCATATTACAGAAGCAGACCTCCAGATTTAGTGTCAGAGTTGTCTCTAGCACAGGCAGAGAAGTGGCTAGAGCTCTGTGCTTGCCAAGGAGCTCTGAGTTCAAATCTTTCTTCAAGCTGTGTGACTGGGCAAGTTCTTTAATCTCTCTCAGACGTCAGCATCTCATGTGTAAAAGGAAGGGGTCAGTCTTGATGGCTTCTAAGGGACCTTCCAGCCTGGAATTTATGATTTTGTGAATTCAAGTTTCTGGTCTTCAGAATCCTGGATCATAAGTCTTTTGGCCACAATGTATAAATCTATCCTTTCTGAGATATCTCCAAGGCTTTCACAGAACTCAGCTCCCTGGTGTTATGATGGATGTGTAGATGAGGTACTTTCATCTGCCCAGTGAAGGCAGCTTAACATCATTCTCTAGGGTGTGACTGGCTCTGGACATGCCCCAGCATGTGATGGTGTGAGCAATGGGAAGCATACAGTTTTCAAAAGGCCCCTTTGCTCAAAAGCCCTGGCCATACTTCTCAACTCCAGAGAGACTGGTGTCTCAAGATGAGTTGTCCTCACAGTCCCTAGGACTCAGATCATGCCAGTAAGGAATCCTGCTTATCCCCCATCCCCATTCTTTTTTTTGGAACCTCTAGAAATGAAAAGTCAGTCCTCTTATTTCTCTGATCTATCACCAGACTACACTCAGCCATAATATTGCCCTTCCCTGCCTTCTACCTCAGAAGAAGGCTTTGTACAAGTGAAGTCAGTGGCCATAAAATGTCCTGCCTTGGGATGTCCCACCAGGGGCAGGCCCCTAGTTACCATGCACTATTACATGTCCTGGTTAAAGCTAAAAATCTAAGGAATAACATACATACTCAATTGGGTATCTTACCCAATTGAAAGTAGAGGGAAAGGGGATAAGAAGGGAAGATGATAAAAGGGAGGGCAGATTGGGGGAGGGGATAGTCAGAAGCAAACACTTTTGGAAAGGCACAGGGTCAAAGGAGAAAACAGAATGTGGGGTGGGATAGTATGGAGGGAAATATAGTCTTTCACAATATGACTACTATGGAAATGTTTTGCATAACTACACATGTATAACCTATACTGAATTGCTTGTATTCTTAAGGGGAGTTATTGAGGAGGGAAGAAGCGAGAGAATATAGAACTCAAAGATTTAAAAACAAATGTTAAAAAATTGTCTTCACATGCAACCGGGAAATAAGCTATGTAGGCAATGGGGTATAGAAATCCATCTTGCCCTACAAGAAGGTAAGGGGAAAGGGAGAAATAAGGGGAGATAGAAGGGAGTGCAGACTGGTGGAGGGGGTAACCAAAATGTTTGCCATCTTGGGGTGGTGGGGTAGCGGAGAGATGAAAAGAAAATTTGGAACTCAAAATTTTATGGAAATGAATGTTGAAAATTAAAAATAAGTAAATGCAAAAAAAAAGAGTAGGGAAGAAAAAAAAACCCTAAAAATCTATGCCAGTAAATAACTGATTACAATTTAAAATGTCATTCTTTCCAGAATATTTGCATTTTAAGAGCCAATGCCCCTAAGAGAAGATTTAACTTAGAGCATTAATCACAGGAAGAGGGAGATTTTGTGTATGTCTGTGTGGGAATAACTTTCTGGTCTTCTTCTACCCCACTATCTAACAGTATTTCCTTAAGAGAACATCGTTCCTTCCATAAGTGACACTGAAGTTTGCAAAGTGCTTCATACATAGGCACATTTATGAAAATGAGAGGTCAGGTGACTTGTCCAGGGTCACTAAGTCTCTGTTACCTTCTATATTACTGAAACAGAAAGAGCCCTGGCTCTGGTTCCAGAGGATTTAGGCTTGAGTTAATATCTGTGTGACCTCAGGCAAGTCATAAACCTCCCTGGGCCTCAGTTTCCTCATCGTAAAATGAGAGGTATCTGATGATTTCTCAGGTCTTTTCTAGCTCTTCCTCTCTACAGTCCTGAGATTATTCATTATCCTTAGACATAGACTTGCATTAGTAGTGATGTTGGCACATGATACGCTGTCATTGTACTAAAGCAAGTGTACATCTAAGGATAAAGAGAGAATATGTGTAAAGAATTTGGCCAACCTTAAAAAAAACTATCTAGCATTTCTATATGCACATATTATATCAATATTATCTAGTCATCATTTTATCCTCACAACCACCCTGGGAGGTGGGTGCTATTACTGTTCCTATTTTACAGATGAGGAAATGAGGCTTTGAGAAGTGTCTTGCCCAGAATCACTCAACTAGTAATTGCCCAAGGTCACATCTGAACTCAGGACTGCCTGACTGTAAATCCAATGGTCTATCCACTATGATGCCTAGCTATCTCCATCCATTTCATTTCTAGGAAAGGAAAGAAAAAACTTTCCTCCAATATGTGATCATGGACTTGCCCTGGCAGACATCTGAGTGACTTCAGCAGGAAATGAGTAGCCAGTCTGGCAAATCACTGTGAAATGGGAGAGAGTGAGAAACTGGAAGAAAAGAAAATTGAAGATAAGATTATGAGTCTCAGAAATTCGGGGGCAGCCAGGTAGCACAGAGAGTAAGAGCACCGGCTCCAGTGTTGAGAAGACCTGGAGATCGAATCCCGGGCTCAGACACTTAGCACCCATCCAGAAACACCTGGCCGTGCAACCTTGAGCAAGTTACTTAACCCCAATTGCTTAGAGGCGGCCAGGTGGCTCAGAGAGTAAGAGCACCGGCTCCAGTGTCGGGATGACTTGGATCAAATCCGGGCTCAGATACTCAGCACCACACCCAGAAATAACTGGCCGTGTAACCTTGAGCAAGTTACTTAACCCCAATTGCTTTAAAAAAAAAAAAAAGAATTCCATAGACTGGAATCAGGAGACCTGAGTGGGAATTCTATCTCTACAGGTCACCAGGCTCACCTTTTTAATCTGAAGCAAGTCATTTAACTTCTCAAGTCTCTATTTCCTCATTTGAACAAGGTGACCCCAAAGCTCCCTTCTCATTCTAAAACCTGTGATCCTATGACATTTTGGACATCATGAGGATTATCTTTTTCGCAGTTTTTTTTAATACAATGTTACAAAATATCTCCTCTCAAATTTCCTTTAACTGTCCATACTTTCATCTCTCTGGCCAAAAACCTCACCCCTACTGTACATGGTGAACCCCTGCTTCTTCTTCTGTCTATGATTCTAAGTCCCTGAGCATCAGCCCCACAATTTACTCTTCCTTTGCTCTAGTCACTGAGGAATAGGTGACCCTGGTCCTTGCCCTAACCAATTCTTCTGCTTATACCCTTGCTCTCATTTCCTCCCTTTCCCTGTGGAAGTTTGCCCCATTATTACCTTTTCACTTGGAAATCATGTAGACCAACCACCACAACTTAGAGGTGAGAAAACTCAGATCTTTACAGATGAGGCGACAAGAAATTATAACATGTGCCTACAGTCACCCAAGTGGTAAGTAACATAAGTAAAGACCAGAGCCCAATTCCACTGAGTATAAATAGAATGTTAGTGTTGTTCAGTCATGTCCAAATCTCTGACTCAATCTGGGGTTTACTTGGCAAAAATACTGGAATAGTTTGCTATTTCCTTCTCCAGATCATTTTATGGATGAGGAAACTGAGGCAAACAGGGTTAAGTGACTTGCTCAGGGTCATATAGCTAGCAAATGTCTGAGGCCACAACTTAACTAATGTCTTCCTGACTCTAGGCCCAGGGCTCTATCCACTGGACCATCTAGCTGCCACATAAATAGAATGTTCTTTTCATTTCACTATTTAACTGGATATGAGAGTGGGATGACTATTGGAAGTGAGCTCACTGAAAGAGTCAAGAATGGTCACTAAGCTGAATATGACCTTAAACTGAAATAGGAAAATTTGGGGAGAGGAGTGACTTAAGGGGGAGATATAATTTCAATTTTAATTTATTCAGTATGATGTGCCTATATCCAGGTGATAAGGCAAACTTGAAGCTCTGGAGGATGAGGACTAGCTAGCAAGAACTTGAGAGTCTCCTGTATAGATATTATAACAGAATCCAAAGGGTCTGAATATACCAGATCCTTCTCAGCTGCCTACATATGCTTCTTGGTCTTCTCATCCTCTAAGATTGGCACATGCTTCCTCTTCATAGCTGAGATGCTGCCAAAGCCTCTTCTCCTCCTTGTTTTCACTTCATCACCTCCAACTTCCTTCTCAGCCTCTTGCAACCTGGCTTCCAATCTACCATTCAGCTGAAACTTCTCTGAGCTTATCAACATCTCCTTAGTTCTCATACTTCTTGAGCTCTCTGATGTTGTTGACACTGTTGATCTTTCTTTTCCCTTGGCTTTTAATGACACTGGAATCGCTGAATTCTCTTTCTTACTCTCCAATTCTCCTTCTAAGAGTCTTTTGCTGTTTCGTCAGGCTGTATCCTGGAATTCCTTTTCTCCTCTCCATATACCCTTGGTCAGTGATTTATTCAGACCTCAGGAATTAAATTATCATCTCCATGCAGGAGACTCTCAAGTTCTTTATAGCCAACCCTCACCCTTTTCCTGAGTTTCAATTCTGCATTACCACATGGACAGAGGAACCACAAACTCAATATATTCAAAATGGAATTATATCTCTCCCTCCAGTCACTACTCTCCCCAAATTTTCCTATTTCAGTTCAGGGTGATATCCAGGTTGATAACCATTACTGATTGTGTGTGTGTGTATATGTATATATGTATATATACACACTCCTGTTATAATAGCCTTTCACAAAATGAAATATTCCTATTCCACACACTCTGATTTGATGCAACCAGTCCATGATGCTATGTTCATTTATTCTGTTATTTTGTGAGTTTTTAATGGAATGAGTTACTCCTCATAAACTTCTTTGGTTTACCCATTTATGTGTGTTTCCTTGGGTCCACTGGATCATAGCATGAGGGTACATGGACAGCTCGGAGAGGAAAATAGGACACAATGTCCTTTGCTAGAATAGGACTGGGATTTCAAACCCATCTTGTACATGGAGGTGCAAGCAAGAGTCAATCATACATGTTATAACTAAACTCCCAAGGGCAGAATTAATAGGAACCTGGGTCTTTTAGTCTGACCCATCAGACTATAAGCCTAACCTATTTTGCTATGTAACTCTGGCATTTAACTCACTAAAAGCAGCAAAGTCCTACAAGACTTAGAATTATTAGCTCATAAAGGCATGAACAAGGACTAGAACAAGGCTCATGACAACAAACTTGACATAAGCAGGCAGCTGTGAGAAATGTCATGGATGTATTAAAATAGATCATAGATTTACTGCTCAAAATGAGCTCAGAGACCATCTCCACCAATTTTCCTTGCTTTTTTGCTATGACCTGAGAAGTGCACAAGCACATGCACATACACACATACACATACACACACACACAATTATTGCACTCATTCCCAGTTTCTGCTTTTCTGGGTGGGTGGAGTCACCCCTACCCCATTCTCTATCTCATCCAAGACTTCCTACCTCTTAGAAACTGCAGATATACCTTCTCTCTGACTTCACTGTCCTCCTTTACAATCTTCTTACCTTCTCTCACCCAACAAAAAGTGGACATTTCCTTGCCTCAGTTGATGAGTGAGAACTCTAAATTCCACAGGTCTATGTGGAACCAGACCATTGTTTCCCCATCTAGAGAAGGTGCTACAAGAACAGGTTTCCTAGATATATTGTACAGAGCCTGCTACATAAATGATTATTGACTGTCTTAGTGATGGTTCTGTGTGGTTCCAACATCTCTCCTCTCCAGTCCATCCTTCTTTTAGCTGACAAATATTCTCCTTAATGCACAGATCTAACCATGTAATTTCTCTGCATCTAAATCTGTAATGGTTCCTTCTTGCCTTTGGGGTAAAATGCAGATTTTTCTCCCTGGCATTTAAAGCCCTTCACAATATGTCTCCAACCTGACTTTCCAGGCTTATTTTTATAACACTCCACTTGAATCAGTTTCTGCTTCAGCCCAGTGGCCTATTTGCCATTTCCTGAAAGACCTGTTTTGGTGCTGTTGTCAGCCTCTATGTCTTTTCACATGCTGTCTTCCATACCTGAAATGTACTCTCTTTACCATCCCATCCCTTTATTGAAAGATCAGCTCAGATGCCTCTCCTATGTTATACATTCTATGATCCTCCAATTCTTAATTCCCCTTCCCTTCTGACATATTCTTCTATTTGCTTATTTGTGTATACATTGTCTACCCAGTAAAGCAGAATATATGACAGCAAGATGGCCCCATAGATAGAATGCTGGACCTGGAACCAGGAAGGCGTGAGTTCAAATCCAGCTTCACACACTTACTATTTGTGTGACCCTGAATGAATCACTTAACATTTCTTTGCCTCAGTCTCCTCAACTGTAAAGAAGTAAATAATAATAATAATGATAATGATAATGATAGTGCCTGCCTCTCTGGGTTGTTGTGAAGATCAAATGAGATGATGTTTATAAAGTGTTTGTAAAATGTGCAGTTCCTACCTCATAATACATGTGACACAAATGTTAGCTAATTCTCTTCTTCTTATCATTGTAATTGTTGTCATTTTGGGCATTATTATGTTGGTTTTGGTAAGATAGCTCCTCGAAAACTGTGTTCCCCGTGCTTTATAGTGACTGTGTGCTCTTTCTCATATCTCCTGTTGGTTCTCACGTTTGCAATATCATTTGGACTTTTGATTTCAAGACATTTGTTAATTCATGCATGGGAACTCAAGAAGACATAGCAGAGTTGAAGGACTCATGGACCAGAATTCAGGAGACTTGCATTCTTACTGTCCCAATTCTTCTGCTCATTTGAGTGTGACCTCGGAAAAGTCATTTCCCTTCTTATGGTGTCAAAATTTTCCCATCATTAAATGAACAGATTTAAGGCAGTGCTCTCTCAGGTTGCATCCAACCCTAACATTCAAAGAAATCCCCTGTGATATAAGGGGAATCTGATTTCCAATCCTGACTGACACTAGTTAAGTTGGATGACCCTGCCAGTTTTCTTACACTCTAAATATCCATTTTCTTATCTATAAAATTAGGGATTTGGACTAGATTTCTTAGGTTCCTTGAAATTCTGGGTGATTCTATGATAAATCAGTAAGATTTAGGCCACCCATATAGAACAGAGTAAAAAGACCACACCTGACAAAGACTGGCTATGAGAATTCAAAGTTACTCTTTGTGCTTTCTTATTTCTTGCGGTTCTACTCTCTTGAGCTGTATTTCTGAGGGAAATCCAAGTGATTTGTCTTGAAGACAGGGTATGTTGTCTCTGACTTAGACATGGGGAAATAGGCAATATGAAAAGGGGTGGTAGGGAATACTGTATACTTTATAAGTGGAACTAATATTTGGGACCTTAACTTTTTTGAAAGGTTTTAAAGCAAGATTAAGAGAAATAAAAGCACAAGAAGATGAGTATCGTGGTTATTAATTACTTAAGGGTCCTTCATTCAATTTGTGGGTTATACTTTTCCTTATTCTTTTGATTTTCCTTTTTCTCATGATTTAACCTTTTCCCTACTTTCATTTTCGGAGCAGAAAGACAAAAGAAGGGACAGGTAAGGAAGCTCCCCAAACACCAGTAGTTAATTATTTGTTAGAAATAGTTAAAAGTTTATTGAGGGAGGAGACTGAAACCAATGTCTAAGGGAGATTTTGAGATTATCTCTGCATTTCAATTCCCTATATAATCTCTGAGGTTTGGAACTGAAAGTGAAGAAGTTTCTTTTTCTTTTTTTTCTTTATTTTATTTTCTTCCAAATAAAGCAAGTGTGTGTACCTTGGGCAAAGGAGAAGATGGTTCAAATGAATTTAGCCAATTTTATATTTTTCAGACTAGTTCCCTACAGAATTCAGCAGGAAACTAGGATTTTTCATCATTCAAACAAACTGAATAGACTGAATATCCCCTTAAGTAGAAGAATATGGGCTCTGGATATTATTCAGTGCAATTTACAAGTCTTTATTGAACATTTATAAGAAGAGTCCACTGAATGATATGAAGATTTCTGAGATTTATAATTCACTTCTCCAATGATACTTAGGTTGAGAAGGGATATTGGACTCTTATAGCAAATATTCTTGTAGAATTATAAAGGTTGGAAATGTGTAAATATATGGTTAATCCATCATCCTGAGTTTGTGAAAAAGGAGTAAACAGTAATAATTCTAGAATCACAGCATTTTATAATCAGAAAGTACTGCACAGGTAATCTAGTCCAATCACCTCATTTTAGGGAAAAAGCTGACAAGATCCTAAAAGAATAAATGACTCATTTCAAATCTAACATCTAGTTCACAGCACCACCTAAACTACATTTCTTGTCTCTTGACTTCCAGGTTAAGACTCTTGCCGCTAAATTTCAATTTTCCCAAAAAGCAGAACTCAGATAATGCACTCAATTATGTCTAAGTCTCTGGAGATTCATCCACCTGAGCTTTCTTCAAAAAGAAAAGACAATAGCTTCAAAAGGAGGTTGGGGTTTTTTTTGCCTCTTAGAGAACAATGCCATCAGCATGTCTTCAGGTATTTGGCATCACTGACTTGCTTTAGTTCCTGAGCTAAGATTGTTGGCATTTTTTTCCCAGCTCAGTGCAGGATGTATAGGCATTTTCATATTTTCTGTTGCAGGCCTCCTCATGCTACCATAAAACCATAGTCTATAATCCCTTATTAACTGTATTTAGCAAACCTCAAGTGTTTCCTCCAACAGCAATCTGGCTAGGCTTCAGCCCCAAGCAAATTTCAGGTGGCTGTGGTCTAAACATTAACTCTGGTCTGGAGCGATTTGAGTTACAAACCAAACAGACTGTAAATGGAATCTTAACAGTGCAGTCAGAACACAGTCTGGGAAACCAGCTTTGTTCTCTTGGGTCTGCAAAAGGACTCCTGAATTGCTCCTCAGGCATTCAAAAAAAAAAAAGAGAGAGAGAATCGTTATTCACCAAGAGGAAGCGCAGGTGTTACATTAAAGGGTTGCAGTGGGAGCCATTTGGTACCAACAATATGGATTTATTACTTATAAATTTTTTAAAATGTCCTTGTGTTTTGTGATTAAAAACACATCCTACTTTGATTTGCTAACCACCTCCTGTGTTTTGCTTCCAGGATTTTGACAGCTAGTTAATTATGAAGTTTTGAATGCATTTCCCTGCTTCTGTTGCATATGCATTTTCTGTGCATCAATTGAGCATTCGGCTGAGCATCATGGGTATATTTCTGAAATCTGGGGAGCAAGACAAAATGTGCACTTTAATTAATCATGCTTTAGGATCATAGAGGGCCCTCATCTGCTGCAAATGAAGCACCAACACATGTTCCTCCTTTAAACCTTCAGCAAAAACTCAAGCCTGTGGCTGTCCAGTGACTTAATACTCAGGGAGGAAAAGAGGTGGCATTTTATGTGGGTTGATGGTATTAATACAGAATGATTTTTGAAGGCAATGAGGGATCAGGTCTCTGTTAAAATTATCATCCCAAACAGATGATCTCAAGGGGGAGGGAAGGGAAGAAAACTTCAGAGGCAGGATTTTTTCCCCTCTTAAAGAATCATTAGCAGATGCCTATAGAAATGTGGATGGTACTTCCAGGAGTGGATGCAGCACAGCGTGATATTTTGCACAAAGACTTACTTCTGATTTATTTAGCAGAAAACATCTAAGCTAACTTTCTTCACTTTGACTTTTGATGTAAGTACAGTATATGTCATTGGCCTATTGGCATATGGTTCCTCTAAGGCTAACACTCCTTCCACATTTTATGCAGTCTAGTTGGGTCAGGCCCTTCACCCAGAGGAAGAGGAGACAGACAATCCAAGAGACTGATGAATCTCTGTGAGTGTAGACCCCGACTCCAAAGGAATTCTACCAAGCCCTGTGTTTAGGCTGATTTGATTTACTCATGATTGGAGTATTCAAAAACAGCTGGACTTTGCTTGCCCTAGAGTGGAGCCTCCAAATCCCTTTATCTACTTCAGCATAAAATCTCATGGCCCCCTAACATCTGCAGCCATCCAGAACACAGTCAGATGTGTGGACCCAGCTGGTTTCCTGGGATTCAGCTCCCTATGTGTTCAGCTTCCCTTCCTCACACCAGGCCCAAGTAGGGAATTGGGACTGGCAATGAGGTGGAAAGAGAACACAAGCTTAACCTTTTCTATGTGAATGTGCCCACTGAATTATTTCTGTATTCTATCCATAAAGTCTGTCCTTACATTAACTTCAGAAAAGACTTTCATCTATATTCTTTGAGCTCACTGAATTTGATTAACATACACATTTGTAAACTGCTGCTAATTCAATTATCTAGATACCTCATATGAAAGTGGTTTGGGATGTGAATGATCTGCATAGTTGCCTCACTTGCCCACTTTGGGCTGACACAGTTTAAGAAGGTAGTCATTTCTACTATAGTGGTTTTGCTCGTTGGAGAATTACTTACATTGTTCCCACTTTCTTAATCAAAATTTAAGAGAAATAGTCTCAGAAGAATTTTTGTCTGATTTGTCTCTCCCGTTGGCATAATTGCACAGGCTTTTATATTATTAACCCAAGAAACCAGAAGTTCAAGGACTTTACAACTCCAAACAGCATGACTGATTATGGACAACTGCAGGTTATAGGCACCACAGGCATAACTATTCTTTTCATAACTGCAAATATACACCAAGGAGATAAATATGCCTATGTTTTTATGAGTAATTGTAAGTAGAATGTTTCTATAGCTTGTGATACTTTTTATGTTTTTTCAGTTCTCAATTTTAGGACTATTTTCTGTAAGACTAACAATTCATTCAGTTACAATTTGTTGAAACATTACCATGTTAAGGAATATTTCAGTGTTTCAAAGTTAAAATATGATGCCACCTTTGAAAATACTCACTGAGCTTGAAAATTCAAGCCAATATGGAATGTATTGTGGACATAAGAGTAACATCTTATCACAATTAGCTTCCACAGCCTACATTTCCTCCAGGAAAACTTGGGTGCTGTTACAAGGGAATGAACATTCATTTTAAGTATGAACCATCAAAAAACATCACAACAAGCACTTTTATGATGCTCTCTGCTCACAAACTTTGTCTCCTTTGAATGCCTATCAGCATTCCCTCTAGGATCAAATACAAACCCATTCACTTATTGCATTTTAAACTATGCATATACAAGTCACTACTTCATGGAGTGTGTCTCCATGGAGCCCCTTCAAGAAAAAAAATTAATGCTGGATATTCTAAAGAGTGTATTTAGGTGGGTCAGGAGAGAAAGCACAATTTGTGACCTTTGATTCAGTTGGATACTTCAATATCTAATGATGATAAAAAAAATAATAATTTCACAATTAGAAACATTTGCGGGTTGGCAGAACACTTTCCTCAAAATGATCCTGTATGAGGTAGGCAGGAGTCATCATCCCAGTGATGCAGATGGTCCTCCACCCATGCAGAATGCAACCTTTTCTGTGATTTACTGTCTTTTGTGATTTTTTTGGCCATGCTTTTCAGTAAATCCTATATAGAAGATTTAATAAACAAGCAGGATGTCTTTAGCTGTCTCTTATAATAACAATGGGAAAAATGCAACCTTTGGGGATTCTTTTTTTTTGGGGGGGTGTATAATGGGAATGTAAATTTTTTAGATCTTCCCTGCCCCTAGGCCCTTTGATAGCCTTAAGTGCACCTGGAGCCTGTGGTGGGAAGTTTGTTTTTCAGGAGATACTCTGTTATTGGGCAATTGGTCAAGAGGGTTGTTACATTCTCTGAGCCAGGAGAAGGCTTTATAAGCCCTAATGTGAGGTGTTGTTTTGGGGCTCACTTTGCGAAGTGTGGTGTGATTTGACTAGATGATACTCTGGGCAGCGGTAGAGAGCCGCCCGGCTTTGAAAAACCCAGATGTTGATGCTTCCCTCTCTGGCAACTGACTAGGTATGGATGTAATGGTCAGACAGTTGGAGGCCTCTCTCCTTGATCTGTTTGTTTCTCTGTCTTCTTGCAATTTATGCTTATAACCTGTCTGTACACTCTGAAGTTCAGGGTGCTGACCTTTTCCCCTGAACTAGGTAAATGATATGTTTGATTGATTAAAGCAAGATTGTTAACCCATTTTGTGTTGCTTTCCTTTAGAAAAGCAGATCTAAGAACTTGTGTTGGCAGCCATCCTGGGGATGCTGGAGTGCTTGCTGCTACAGGGGGTGAGGTTTCTTTTATACCCACCACCATCACTGTCCCACCTTCTGCCACCAGTCCACTTCTTCTTCCATAATTACCTGTCCTTGATAACATCCTTTATGTTACACTGTGTCTCACTGGCAGGTCAAATTATGACCTATAGTCCCTTTGTCTGTAGATAGATATTATGCGGCTATACATTATTATGTCACAATTTCTGAAGAGTCAAAATAGGTCATGTGCAATTTTGGTTACATGTAAACATACTATGTATATATATATATATATACACACACATACACATACATACATACATATAAATATATATACACATATACATACACACACACACACATATATATACCTACATGTACAGAGAGATGATGTATAGCTACATAATATCAGTGATAGACTATAGTTGAAAAGATGGATGATATTATTAGGGAACAGCTTAAGGTCATAGAAAGCAGTGGGACATCTCCTAAGGATAATCTGGCCCCTCTCTTTGTTCTGTTCAAATCAAACACTTTATCTAACATACTAACATACAGCTCCATTGATATATCAAGTCCATCCTAAACATATGTACTATTGTCCATCCTAAATGTAGGTACTACTGTCATAATACAATGGATATACTATTAAACAGTTTCTGGCACTCAGAGACCTGGTTCCCCTAAAAGATATTTCATTCCTGATCATCCTTTCCAATATTAGAATTTTTTTTTTCATGTCACTCTCCTATCTCACAACACAATGGTTCTAGGAAAAGAGTTATGATAATCCTGGTTCCCTATTGCCACTTCCCAATATTTCACTCAAACCAGATTTTTGTGACAAATGAATTGTGATCCCCCAAGTCATTTCTCCTCATTTCTTCCATTCTGAACAGGACTCACATTCTTTCTCTATACTCCAAACCTACACTCTTAGCTACAGAGATTTCAGCATATGTGTCAAAGTTTTCCTCAAATGTGCTACCCTCCAAGTTCATCAGATTTCTCAACTCCCAGGTTTTGTACCTTCCCTCTACCTCTGGCTGCCTACTTGACTCATTTTAATTGACTGTTGTTATTTTTTCCTATGTAGATTATTAGACTGATGTCTATAATATTTTGGAGTTTGCTAAAATATCACAATGTTCTTCTCAAAAAGCTCATCTTGAGGACTCAAACTACATAAGGAACTCATCTTCTATTTTTATTCTACTCAGTGCAATCTACACATCACTATCAAATATATTTGAGTGATTTTTTTCATATGCTTTACACAATTTTATGTTAATAAGAAAATAACTAAACAAAATTATATAAGGATATAATGCCATCAATAATTTTTTATTATCTTATGCAAGAGGATGTACTAAGGTTTTCAAAGCGCTTTATAAATATTATTTCATTTGATTTTCAATCACCATAGGAAATATACAAATAATTGTCTTAATTTTTTTCAGATGAAATAACTGGGAGACAGAGATGAAGTGACTTGCCTGGAGCCCCACAGCTTATATGTGTCTCAGGAGGGATTTGAACTCAGGTCTTTCTAACTTCATGCATAATAATCTAACCCCTGTACCACCTAGCTGCTTGTAAGCTTAAAGTTTGGATATGGAAATTATTTGACAAATGATTTCCTCCCTTCAGTAAACAACAAAAATGTAGGCACAGTAGTCCCATGTATTAGCTACATCTCTTAATCATTTTTGTGACTACTATGGAAAATAATATGTAAATTTTATATGTATATGTAAAATATTTAAAAATAAAAATAAATATGTTCCCTTCTCATATTTACATCAATGTTAGCCTTAATATAAGCACAGACCAGTCTCATAAAGATTTTATAGCTAAGAGAAAGCAGGCATAAATATGTGGGTTAATATATGTTGACATATTCTTAGGGGTATTAATACCAAATGTGATATTTTCTTTTCTTTTGAAACTTTAGCCTAGGATATCTTGAAAATCAACTCCCTAGTACATTTTTTATTCTGTGGAAACCAACAGGTATTCTGTGTGTACTCAGCCACTTTTTTGAGCTTTATCTCCCTGAGTGTAATTTTAATTCTTCATCATTCACTGAGATGTCAGATGCCAAATGTAACAGTGACATTGTAATGACTAAAAAAGTCATTTACTATGAAAACATTGCTAGATCTGTTCCATTTTGCATTTATTTGTTGTCTTTCTTATGGTTGCATGTCTAAGTGGACAAGATAATATTTTAATTAACTGGTATTCTCACCATCTTTTCTGCACTCTCATATTCCCCATGGTAGTGCTATTTCTAGTCTTATATACTATGGTGATACTATGTATAATTTTCTAATATCCTCTTCCATAATATTTTGTAAATGAGTTTTTATACTCAATTGACATTGCCCTTGGTTCTTCTGTCTCTCTGCTTACCAAGTATCTTAAGTGTTTGTTGAATAAAATTATTTTGGGGCTCTTTTTGACCTCTTTATTATTTTAGGTCATTAATATTTCTAAAGAATTTGTAATAAGTATGGTAAATGTCTTTGGTTTTTTTTTTGCTATTTCCCATTTTTAAAACAGGCTGGAGTAGAGGCTATTTTATTTGTAAGAAATATCTTACTCTCACATAATGTTTCTTTTAATTTTCTTATGATTTTGATATTTGCTGGGAAATAATTTCCATATCCAAAGTCAACTGGAGAGAGAAGTCATGGAAGAAGGGGAGACATTCCCTAAAGAAAGTGAAATCTTGTGCATTAAATAAAAATACATATCCATATGATAATCCTAATAGATGCAGAAAAAACCTTTGACAAAATACAACCACCAATTCCTGTTAAAAACATTAGAGTATCAGAATAAAGGGAGCTTTCCTTAAAATAAGTAATCTCCATCTAAAATCATCAGCAAGCATTATCTATAATGGGAATAAGCTAGAAGCCTTCCCAATGAGGTAAGAGGTGAAGCAAGAATGCCCATTAACTCTGCTATTGTTCATTATTTTACTAGAAATATTAGCTATGGCAACAAGCAAAAAAAAAGAAATTGAAAGAATTAGGATAGGCACTGAGGAAACAAAATTACCACCCTTCACAGATGACATGATGGTATACTTAGAGAAACCTATACAATAAACTAAAAATGATGAAATAATTAACAATTTTAGCAAAGTTGCAGGATATAAAATAAATCACAGAAATCATCAGAATTTCTATATATAAACAAAAAAGTCCAACAGCAAGAGATAGAGGAAACATTCCATTTAAATAATTGTAGACACTATAGGATACTTAGGAGTTTATCTGCCAAGACATACCCAGGAATTCTATAAACACTATTACAAAACATTTTTTCACACAAATAAAATCAGATTAAACAACTGGAAAAAATATTAATTGCTCATGGGTAGGTTGAGCTAATATGACAATTTTACCTAAATCAATCTACTCGTTCAGTGCCATACCAATCAAACTACCAAAACATTACTTTATAGAGATAGAAAAAAATAATAAAATTCACCTAGAAGAAAAAAAGATCAAGAATATCAAGGCAATTACTTTAAAAAAAATGTGAAGAAAGGTGGCCTAGTGGTACTAGATCTCAAACTGCATTATCAAAAGAATCTGGTACTGGCTAAGAAACAGTGGTGGATGAGTAAAAAAGAGTAGGTACATAATACACTGTAGTAAATGAAGATAGTAATTTAGTATTTGATCAAACCAAAAATCCAATCTTTTAAGACAAGAACTCACTATTTGACAAGAACTGCTGGGAAAACTGGAAAACAGTATGGTAGAAACTTGTTATAGACCAATATCTCAAACTATATATCAAGATAAAGTCAAAGTGGGTTGATCATTTAGATGTAAAGGGAATACCATAAACAAATTAGGAAAGCAAGGAATAGTTCGCCTGTCAAATCTCTGGAGAAGGGAAGAATTTAGAACCAAACAAGAGACAGAGAGCATTACAAGATATAAAAGATACTTTTGACTATAAAAATTAAGAAGTTTTACACAAATAGGTGCAATATAGACAAGATTAGAAGGAAAACAGAAAACTGAGATTTTTTTTTACAGAAAGTATCTCTGATACAAAGACCTCATTTCCTATATATATATATATATATATATATATATATACACACACACACATATATATATATATATATATATATATATATATATATACATATAAAGAACTGTGTCAAATAAGAAAACAAGTCATTCCCCAATAGAGAAATTATCAAAGGATATCAACAGGCAGTTTTCAGAGAAAAAAACTAAAGCCATCTATAAGCATAGGAAAAAATCTCTAAATCACTATTTGGTAAAAGAAATGAAAATTAAAATAATTCTGAGGTGCTACCTCATATCTATCAGATTAGCTAATATGATAGAAAAGGAAAATAATTGAGGTTTGAGAGGATATGGGAAAATTGGGATACTCGCACACTATTGGTAGAGTTGTGAACTAATCCAACCATTCTGGAGAGCAATTTGGAACTATGCATAAAGGGCTATTAAACTGTGCATACTCTTTGATCAAACAGTACCATTACTAGGTCTGTATCCCAAAAAGATTTAAAAGGGGAGGAAAATCTATTTATACAAAATTATTTATAACAGCTCTTTTTGTGGCAGCAAAGAATTGAAAATTAAGGAGATAACCATGGAAATTGAGGGGATACCCAGGAGTTGGGGAATGGCTGCACAAGTTGTGGTATATGATTGAAATGGAATACTTTGTGCTCTAAGAAATGATGAGCAAGATGATTTCAGAAAATCCTGGAAGGATTTACATGAACTGATGCAGAGTGAAGTGAGCAGAACCAGGAAAAAAAAAAACTTTGCATACAGTAACAGCAACATTATACAATGAACAACTGTAAATAATTTAGCTCTTCTCAGCAATACAATGACCCAAAACAATCCCAAAGGACTCATGAGTAAAAATGCTATCCACTCCAAAGAAAGAATGGATGGTGTCTGAATACAGATCAAAGCATACTACATTTTCAATTTTTTTTTGCTTAAGTTTTCTTCTACAAAATGACTAATATGGAAATATGTTTTGCATGATTGCACATGTATAGCCTATATCAGATTTGTTAGTGTCTCAGGAAGGTGGCAGGGAAGGGAGGGATTGAGAGAATTTTGAACTCAAATTTTAAAAAAATAAATGTTGAAAATAAAAAGGATATAAAAAAGAATATTTCAAAAGAATCTAAAATACCACTAATTTAAGAAAAAATATGTATGTGTGTATATATACATGTGTGTATTTTTCAAACACATGCACATGTGCATATATGACTAACATGTATAATACATATATGTATAATATAATACATATGTGTACAACACAAATAAAATATATGTATAATACATTCATGGACTATTGAGAAACCATTATTCAATGTGGGGGACAATCAAGGACAACTCTGGTAGTATATGCCCCAAATTCATCCTGACAAAAGTTACTATAACCACCTTTTCTTAGGTAAAAACATGAGATTTATACAAGCATCATATGGTATAGTGTAGCTTAGACATTAGGAAAGCATTTTGAGAAATTTTAAAAGTGTGAAATGCATTATAAGTAAGTCTAAAACTTATCAATAGTTTCTTTTGCTATCTTCCAAGGCTGAAATCAATGAAAACTAGTATGGGTAATTTAAAGTATTCTAAGTACTGTATAGGAAAGAATTGGTGTTCAAAAAGGGAAATCAGAGGATCCATTCAATGTTTCTCCTTGGGAGATTTATTTCTTGATATATATTATTATTTATTAAGCATTTACATGCCCTGCACTGTGCTAGGTGTTGTATAGGACATGTGAGGAATTTGAAACCGTGTCCCTAACTTCAAGGAAGTTATAGTCTAACTGGGGAGATAAGACTTGTAACATACAAATGTGCCCAAAGTCTTAGCTTTAGTAGCTTCGGACTATACTAAGACTTTTGGGACACCCTATATGTATGGGGATCATAAAAGATAATACTGGATATTATATAACCCTTTCTTTCATAGTCCCTATTGCCTAAAAGGCAGGTATGTTACTTTCCATCCCTCCCCCAGGGTTCTATGGTACTCTTAAAAGGATTAGAGGTTGTCTAGGCTTTCTGCAAATGTTTATAATTCCATTGATAATGTTCCTTTAATCATATCAAGTTGGTCTCCTGTACCCCAGTTCCATTTAACCACTTAAGAGTAAGATTAGTTTTTGTAAAAGAATATTTACTTCAAAACGCATAATCACATATCACACAAACTTGTTCCCCCACATGCAGAAGTAAATTCCCTCTTTCCCCCTAACATTTTAGTCCCTAAGAGGGGAGAGATAGGTATTAGCTTAATAGCTTATCTCAGTTTCTATATAGAAGAATCCTAATTTCCATGTCTAAAACCTTCCTTGGGCACCATGGATTCTTAGGGCTTACAACTTGCAATCTTGGCTCCAAGGTCTCCATGACTGGTTCAGTGGGAATTACCAACTGCACCTGAAACTAAGAGGACAAACAAAACAAAACAGAAACAAACACCTTTGGACTCACTTTTTGGAGCAAGGGCAAAAGAAGGAAAAGTATCCCTCCCTTCCAGATGAGTTCACAATACCTGTGCTGTAGGTAAACTGTGATCGTGACCTTCTGGACACTACACGAAAGAGTAAATCAGAAAGAGAAAGATGGTCTCTGCCCAGTTTTAAAGACTGTTCTGGCTATATAGCCAGTCAAAGGGGATTACACCCCCATACATGTAGGAAAACATAGAATGCACAGTGCCTCCATATTAGATGTGAACATGCCCAGGGTAAGTCTCTTATAACTACAAAAAACAAAACAAAACAAAACAAAAACTAGTTGGTATAGTCTTTAAATGTGATGCAAGATTGGAGAATGCAAAAAAAGTTGACTTGCATTGCAGGGAATTTAAAGTGATACACAGCAAAGAGCAGTAGACTTGAGAGTCAGAATATCTGGGTTTGATTCTTGGTTCCATCTTTTACTAGTTGGGCCACCTTGCACAAAAATATTTCATTCACATCTCTGAATTTTACTTTTCTTATATGTAAAATGGGATGATAATCCTTAGCTATCTAAGCCTAATAGACCACCCCCCCCCGTCCTATTTAAGGATCCATGGGTAGGTATACAAAGTGCTAGTTAGTTGGAAGACTTCTCAGGACATATTGTGCTTAAGCTTGACCTTAAAGGGTGAATGATGTTCTGAATGGTCAGAGAGTACGTCTTTCCTGACAGATAAAAGTGTGAGTGCACTCTCCTTCTTTCCTCAACTTCTGGCTAATACTCTGCCCTTTCATTTACCATTGCTGTCATTTGATTTTCAAATAAGTTTCATTTCAATAAGGCTAAAAAGTTGCTAACCAGTAAAGAATTTTTGTACAGCTGCATAAGATAGTCTGACTTAGAAAGATGGTTCCTTTGATAGAGGGCCCAGCCAATGTCAACATGAAGTAGTTTGATTTCTTTCAAGTCTCTCATTGGCTGCCTGAAGCCTGTTTACAGAGGAAATTCATACTGTATGTAGATAAAACTTAATCCAATAATTGTGTTACTCATTTCAGCTATCAGTTAATCCAGATTTTTGCGGGTGTTCTGCCATGAGGAGGGAAAAAAAAAAAGAAAAACATTCAACTATGCTTTAGATTTTCAAGGAGTAGTTAAATGGTTTTTTTGAGAGGTTTGCTGAAAAGATTCATTAACTTACTGAGAAAAAAAGGGGGAACAAATCTAATGATCTCTATGGTTCCAGATGCTTGTGAGCAAGTTTTAAATTGAAAAGAGAGGGGATTTTAATTAGAAGCTGATATTAAAAACAAAAGACCTCCTCCTACCTTTATTTTCTATTTTGACCTTAAAAATGGGTCACAGTAACCATTTTATTTTCACCTTATAGGCTGAAAAAAGGAAATGGGAACCCTTTTCCTCAACCAGTATAAAAGAATTTTAACTTGGATGGGGCATTTTATATCATCCTGGTCAACCCATTATTTATAAATAATGAAAATGAGACCTAAAGAAGTTAAGTGACTTTCCCAAGGTCACGTTTCCCACTTACCCCCTACCTGTCAGGATATTTGCCACATCTACCTCTGGATATTGGCAGAGCTGACCCTGATCTCCAGGAAAATAACCAATAAGAGCTCAGCTGTCCACTACAACTTTTTCTATGTTAGACAAAACAAATTATTGTATGGGATCAGCAGGCATGGTTAAGTTGACATCTGCACTGAAGATATATTTATATTATTTTTTCCATAAAACCCACCCCTCTTCCAAACTTCCATAAGTGGCAACATCCTATTTCTATCTGGGGGCATAAAATCAAAAGTAAAACAATTTATGTCCTGAAATACATGTGTGCATGCATTGTATGTGTTTATATATATATATATATATATATATATATTTATATATATATATAATATTTGTGTACAAGCATCTCTATGTTTACATATAAATGCATACATATATTAACATATATACATATGTGTAAATATAAACTAAATATAAAATAGATACAAGGTAATTTGGGCAGAAGACACTAACAGCTGGGGAGAGATCAAGAAAGGCTTTATATAGAAGAAGGAACTTGAGTTAATCGTTGAAAAAAACTAGTAATTCTAAGAAGAAATAATGTGTGGGGGTGGTAGTGTTCCAAGCTTGAGCAATAGTCTAGTGCAAAGACACAGAGACAAGAACAAACTGTCATATATGGGGAATAGTCAAAGGAAAAAAAGCCAGTTTGGTTCTACCAAAGGGAACACAAAGAAAAAAAATAAAGTAAAATTAGCCAGAAAAGGTAAATTGGGGCCAGTTGTAGAGGACTTTATTGCCAAACAATAGAGTTTATGTTTGCTACTTAAAGTAGCAGGGATCCACTGGAGATCTTGGGGGTAATGGGAGTGACTACTATACTTAAGAGCTATTGCTTTGACAGTTATATGGAGGATGGCCTGGAGAGGAAAAAGATTTGAAGTAAGGAGACCAATTATCAGACTATTGCAGGAGTCACTCAATAACTGCATAAGTATGTATTAAGGACCTACTGTGTGCCAGGCACTGTGCTAAGCACTGGAATGTAGCTTAGAGGTGATAAACACCTAAATTAGTATGGCAGCTGTGAGTGGATGTAATGGTAATATACTTTGAATTTGAAGATCCCTTTGTGTTGGCAAAGGTAGCAGGTACTTAGCACTTAGTAATTGATCAAGCCTCTGTTGGGGAAACAGAAGGTATGAACTCCTGTCTCCTGTTGCTGACATAACAAGAAGGGGTTGGCTGAAACAGGAAGCATATAATGCTGTGTATGTAAGAAAAGCCCCAGAGAGACACAGTCAGAATTTCTTGGGACCAGCAGCAGCTACATAAGAGAGAATGGAAAACTGAGCCAGAATTTCTTGAGAACTTGTTGTGGTAGAGCTTCTTCTGAACAGGAGCCCAGGAGCCTGAAGCCCGGAGCCAAGAACCAGGAGCCCAGGTAACTGAGGAAGCATGACTGGGATGCTGAGACTTTGTCTGTTTGTGGCTTAGTTGAATTCCCGGGAGCAGAAATGGTGAAGGATTTGAGATGAACCAGACCCTGTGAGCTTCAGTGTGGAGCAGGACCTACCCAGAGAGCTGGACAAGGAACTGGGAGCTGTCTGCCACTGAACCCAGGTGACAGTCTGGTGAATCCAGGTAGAATCTGGGACCATGGAAGGGGATCCAGGGAATCTGAGAACCTGACCCAAGTCAGGATGAAAGGACTGGGTACCGACTGGGTACCTAGTAATGATGAAATTGTAGTTTACTAGTGACCTAGGGGTGGAAGGTTTTGTGTATGATACTTAGTAATTGATTCCTGAGTACTTGACTGACTGAGTTAATCAAGTGTGCCCCATGAGTGGAAGACTTTGACTATTGTATTTTGAGATGAATTGTTCTTTGTTCTAAATATTATGACCACTTTGGTGAAAACTGTGTGGCCATTTTAATGATAAGCTGTTATTTTCTGTGATAAGCTGTAATATTGTGAATGCTGAACCTTGATTTTCTGTGAAGGTTTTGCTTTGATTTGTTATGGAATGGAGTGTTTACTATACTGTGTAATCAGAACCTTAAAAATCTGTTTACAGTAGCATTCTTCCGGAAAGTTTCTGTGCATGGCATTACAATGGAAAGGAGGGGAAAAGATGCGGTATTATGTAGTGGAAGTAGAAACAGTAAGATGAGAGAAAGTGAAATAGTGAAGATAACACCTACTTTATAAACCTGAGGAATAAGAAAGAGGCTGATACCACTGACATAAAAGGAAGGTTCCTTTAGATTTGGGTTGCAGAAGCAGAGAGGAATTTACAAGAAATGTCAAGTAAGTGGAAGTGAATAGAACATAGGGTTAATGAAGGTGACCAGTACCAATGCACCTGGAAAGCTAGGTTGGTGTAATGTGGTTCAGAGCTTAAAATGCCAAACAATTTCTTTATATGAAGAATTGCTTGGTCTTACATGTAGACAGAGAAGGTATTCAGTCAGATACTATGACTTCATTAGACTAGTTCACTAAGTATGCCCCTATTGTTTAAAAAATAAATCAAAGTTTGCGTCTTATAAATAGAGTTAAGTCCTAATTTGAAAATAACCCTGGGAGAAGCAGCATGGCATAGTACATAGGGAACCTTCAGGTCAGAAAGGATTGGTTTCAAGCCCTGCCTCTGACACATCCTGGTTGTGTGACCCTGAGCAAGTAACCCAACTTCTTGAAATTCCAGGCAACTCTTTAAGATGACAAATTGTTGTGTCCAACATCTACAAGTGCAATGGTAGAGAGGGTTTTCTTATTGAGAGTTTCTGTCATCAGGTCCAGGTCAAAACAAAACAAAAAAAAAATCATTGGGAAAGAACTTATTTCACTAATTTAAGGATCTATATTTGAGATATAGCTCACAGATCACAGCATTTCTATTATTTAAGGATTATTTTTTCTTTTTAAGATAATTTTAATTAATTAATTTTTAGTTTACAATATTCAGATTCACAAGCTTTTGAGTTTTTAATTTTCTTCCTCTCTCTCCCTTCCCGCCTCCCCAAGATGACATGCAATCTGATATAGGCTCTACACATACATTCACATTAAACATAGTTTCACATTAGTCATGTTGCAAAGAAGAATTATAACCAGTGGAATGAAGGAAGAGAAAAAAGAAACAAAACAAAAAAGGGAGAGAAAATAGTATGCTTTAATCCACATACAGACTCCATAATTCTTTCTCTAGATGTCCTGGATAGCATTTTCCATCAAGAGCTTTTTGGAGTTGTTTCAGAACCTTGCATTGATGAAAAGGGCAAAATCTATCAAAGTTAGTCATCACACAGTGTGGCTGTAACTGTGTACAATGTTCTCCCCGTTCTGTTCCCCTCACTCAGCATCAGTTCATATAAGTCTTTCCAGGTTTTTCTGAAGTCTGCCTACTCATCATTTCTTACAGCACAATAGTATTCCATTGTATTCATATAACACAACTTATTCAGCCATTCCCCAGTTGATGGGCTTAATGATTATTCTTAGAACTGATAGGGATGAAAAATTATTCACCCTATAGGTAACTAAGTTATGACTCTTCAAATATAGTTAGGTTAGTTTAAGCAACAAATAACAGTAATTTTTCCTTTTTAACATTTTAAGGTTGACAAAATATTTTATATACATTATAATACTAATAACACCAGTAGATAGCATGCATATAGTGTTTTAGAGTTTGTAAAGCTCTTTGCAAATATTATCTCATTTTATACTCACAACAACCTAGTTTGATACCTAATCTATAGAATTCATGCATCAGCATATGTGTGTGTAACTAGACACACACATTATCTCGATTTTACAAATAACAAAATTAAGGCACCGAGAGGTATCTTATCAGTTCTTCCTTATATTGAGACAAATTCCATTTCCTTACAAATCCTACTTTTTTAACCTTAGTTCTACTCTCTAAAATCATGTAGAGTAAACCTGATGCTTCTATCATCTCTAGGTAAAATATTCCTCTCAATGATTTCTCATATTATACAATTTATAAGTCCCTTACCATCGTTGTTCTTTCCTCTATACATATGTCTGAGTCATTCACAGGATTAAATACTGTATTGTAGTAGAACAGACAAGAAGCATAGTGGTACTTTAACTTCCTGGTTTTATTTTATTTTTTTACATCTTATTTTTCTTTAGGCAGACTTAAGTTTTACTCTCTTAACAACCATATCACACTGTTGATTCATATAAGTTTATGGCCAACTAAAGCTTCTAGATCATTTTATGTGAACTACTTCCAAGCAAAATATTGAATTAAAATAATGGATTTTTTTGCTTAAGTATAATTCTCTTCTTGTTAAATTCTATCCTTTTATTTTTCAACCAATCATCTCAGCTTATATGGCTATACTGCACTCCCAAATCAAAATCATTCTCCGCAAAGCTCCTCTGAATTAACTGATTTGCTGCCATGGGAGGACCTCCCCAGACCACCCCTAACATTTCCAGCTTACTTTACGTTTTGCCTCCCCTTTTCAAATGTAAATTACTTTAAAATAGAGATTGGCTTCGTGTTCTTGCTGAGGTGGTTATTTTATTTATATCCTATATATCGTATTTATATAGTGCTTGGCAAATAGTAAGAGCTACCTCTCTATCAGCATCAGCATCTGTATCTCCATCCATATCTCAATCCCATTCTCTATCTCTATACACAACCTTGTCTCTATCACTATCTTTTTCTCTTCCTCTGTCTTTATCTCTACTGCAAATAACATCTCTATTCCTATCTCAATCTTGATCCCCATTCCTATCTCTCTCTATCTCTTTCTCTTATCTTTATCATCCCTATTTATCTTGTTAGATAGCACAGTCCATAGAAGGCTGGGCTTAGAGTCAGTAAAACCTGAGTTCAAATTCAGCCTTGGAAACATCAGCTGTGTGACTTGTTTAATAAAAATAACAACAACAATAACAATACCTAACATTTATATAGTACTTACTATGTATCAAGTACTATGTGAGGTGCTTTACAATTATCTTATTTGATCCTCATAACAACTTTGGGAAGTAGGTGCTGTTATTATCCCTATTTTACAGATGAGATAATTTAGCACAGTTTCTGACACATGGTTGATGTAGATACAAATGGTGCCCTAAAGGTTAAAAATAATATTAAGGGTTGCTTTTCCAATACTTTGTGAAGCCCTGTAGCTTATTCTGTAACTTGAAGGTGTCCTAAAGTCCTCTCCCCCTTATCTTGAACCTGTACCAAAAGAACTGCTATTGTCTCCTTTATCCTGTGTTCCCTGGGTTCTCTAATTTTTAACCTATATCCTCCTGTCCTGTTCATAAATCCTCTAACCTTCAAGAATTCCTTTTGTCTCCTCCATCCTATATTATAAAATATTTTTGTGTACTGTCATTAATCTTTAACCCCCATAAAACCTCTAAAACTACATCATCATTCTGAAACCTCTATATAAGCATAACATCCCCAAATATGGGGGTCTCACTTAGTTTTCTTGCTAGGGAGGCCAGTGAATCTAAGTGAATTCTTTCATGCCTGTACTGCTCTCTCAAAATCTAAACCTCAAAGTAATAAGGTACTATATAAATGCTAACTATTTCATTATTATTTATTATATATATCTATACATATATCAATTTATGTCTACCTAACTTATGTTGTTTTGAATGGAATCATTCAATATAACTGCTATTCCTTCTCAGTTTGTATCATCTTCAAATTTAAAAATGCCTTTCAATGTGCTAGTTAAAAAAAAAAGGCCACCTATTAATATTGAGTCAGTAGTTGGTACTCTAATGTGAAATAATTATCCCAAATGATTGAATAACATATACTCCTGTAGGAATCAAAGATATCAACATTGATATTCTTATTAAAAATGAAATGAGAAGACATAAGAAAATCAGAGAGACTGTTGACAGGTTCTCAGGGAAACAAATATTTGAGCTAGTATAGTAGGTTTTATCATGCATCTAAAGGCATGATGATTTCATGAAGAATTTGATCATCTTACCTTGCAGGAATTGTGATGAAGTGAAACACAAAAACCATCATGAAGATAATTGCAATTTATGGATCATCATCTGTTGCAGAGAATATGTTTTGGGTGTACTCCCACCTCCTGACCCACATCCCACACACCTTTCTCTCCCCCCCCCCCTCTCTCTCTCTCACACACACACACACACACACACACACAAAACACAATGTCATTCTGGATCTAGATTCACTTGTATTCCCTCCTTTTGTCAAACATTCTGTTTCCTAGTACAAATCTTCTCAGGAACTAATTTGCTAACCATGTCCCTGATTACTGGAGTCAAGATTCAAACACAATTCAATTCAACAAACATTTATTTAGTGACCACTCTGTATCAAGCATTTTTATGGTCACTGGAGGTACAAAAATTAGAGCCACAAGAGTCCTAGCCCTCAGGGATATTGTATCCTATTGTAGGAATACAACTAACTATCATGCTATTTAATCAACATTTACATCTCTTGATACACAACTATAACACGTAAGACTTTGTGGAACATGGTGTAATATTAAGAGTCAGGAATACAAATTCAAATTCTTCCTTTCATATTTATAAGTTAGTTGACCATAGGCAAGTCACTTAGTATCTGTAATCTATAAAGTTTCCTCATTTATAAAATTGGAAAAATAACATCTGTACCACCTACCTCAAAGATAAAGAACCAATGAAATAATATATATATAAAGATGTTTTGGGTTTCTTTTTTGAAAGCCTTAAAAACTATTATAATGTCAGGTCTTATTATTACTCTTATAGCCAAAATATATTGAACTTTTGGGGGAAGTGACTATTCCTCATTAAAATTTGTATTTTTATATTTCACAAATTATATTCATATTTTCTCTCTGTCCCTGCATCGATCTCTCTCTCTCTGTTTCTGGTTCTGCCTCTGTCTCTCTCCCCCCTTTTCTTCTTCCTTCCTACCCCTCCCCTTTCTGTTTATGTTCTTCTTTTCACACAAATATGCACAAACACACATTTATATCCACTATATATTTTCCCAGCAGCTTTGCCACTAAGTTAAACTGTTCTAGTTAAGTGCCAGGTGTACGAGGAGTATTCAGTTATTCAGTGACCAAAATATAATTTGGACAGAAAGTATTTTCATATGTTACTATAGCACCTTTACTGAAAATTTTCAAACTACAACTGTGGCACAACTCAATCATTAATTTGTGTGTCCCTATTTAGCCCATTGGTAGAATAGGAGAGTGGAAAAAACGTGGTGAGTCCAAAGTCACACAGTGTATAAAAAGGAATGTAAGTAGAACAGCACAAACTTTTATTAGGCACAAACCTAAGAATATATTACGTGGTATACCAGATAAAATAGATGTGTGAGTTATGGATGCTCTGGGAATTATAAACCGGAATGTCCAAACTTTTATGCATTTAAATTTAGGTCCTTGGAACATCACAGTTATATGGTTTTCTCCACTGAATTGCTACCATATGTTGGACACAAGATAAATTTCCAATGTATCTTTTACTAATACAGATAAAGATAATAATTGGGGGAGGTAGACAAAGGAAAGTATCTGAGACAAGAAAGACTAGCTGAAATAATCTATGACACTAGGTGCAATAGCCTCATCCTTAATCTCACTGTACCAAATCTTTCAAGAAAATAATATTTTAGATTTAGAGCAGTGGGAGGTTGTACCATACAAATAATGATATGAATATTGCAAATAAGTGATTAACTATTTCTTTCTTTATTTTTGAAAGTGAGCTCTACAACATTATGTTGAGACCCTGTTTTATACCACTTGACTGTGTTTTTTGATAAATAGGGATGATCTGGGAGATATTATACGGCAAAAGTAAGTGAGAGGGTATGCCAGTATGATGTTGAATCACAGTGATACCAACATTCCTATTTGAATCTCTCTCTGGCTCCATGTCTATTACATTTCAGTATGGTATTTTATGAGCAGAAAGATGTAAGAAGTACAGATACATATGAACAAGTCAATATTCCACAGATAACAAGACCTGGATGAATGATTCCTAACCCCAATTTTGTATAATCTAGGAGTATTTCTGAAGATCTTAAAAGATATTGAAAATTTTCTCAAAACAAATTTACTTTGAATTCATTTTCATATAAAGACTAGGAATAATAGTATAACATTTAAGGAGACAAGTTAGAAGGAGATGGTAAGTTTCAGGAAACAACTTAAGCCTTGATTGGCATCATCTCTCCCAGTCTCATCTCCTCTCTGATTGGAGGACTTTAGGATGGAATACCAAATGTCTTCCATGGCCTTCCTTTATAGAGGGCAGAAACTGAACACAGCTTAGCTCATTCCACTCTGCATCTGCTGCTTTACCTAGTTTCTACTCCAGGAACAAGAAGCCCTGTATTCCCTGGTGTCTCCCCTTAATACTGCTGCCATTAACTCGAGCCCACTCCACATTTCCCTGGCTCCTTTTGGAGATTATTTCCCCCCATTAGATTGTAAGGTCTTTGAGTGCAAAGACTGTCTTTCTTTTTATTAACTGTATACTCATTACATGCTGCCTGGCACACAGAGGCATTATATGGTTGTACCAAGTAGGACACCTGACTACTGGGGTCTTCAATATTTCTGTTGATTGGGTAGATCTGCAAGACATCTTAGGCTCATTATTCAGTTTATTATTGTTGTTGTTCAGTTGTTTTTCAATCACATCTAACTCTTCAAGACCCCATTTGGTATTTTCTTGGCAAAAATACCAGAGTGGTTTACCATTTCCTTCTTGAGGTCATTTTGGAGATGAAGTATCTTGTCCAGGGCCACAAAGCTAATAAGTGTCTAAGGCCATATTTGAGCTCAGGAAATGTCTTCCTGACTCCAAGCCCAACGCTTTATTCACTGCATCACCTAGCTGCCCATTATTCAAAGGCCCTTGCAAATTATTTCTGCTTTCAGCCATTGGCATGGTTGGATAGTGCTATGCCTTCTTCAACTAGAGGATTACCTTTTTTTTTGGCAAGAATGCTATGAATTTTTTTAGCTAGAGAAATGACCTTTAGGTTAGTATTGGCAAAAGCTCTTCTCTATGACTATCTCAGAGCACCAATTCTGGGGTCTGTCCCATCCAGTCAGGAGACAGATGAGCTCTTACCTCTCCAGCTTGGCAGTCCTCATTTCACAGTCCTTTCTCTTAGTAAAGTGCTCTGCCTTTCCTTAGGGTGATGAACCTCAAGTCAATTAATTATAATTCCAAGCCTTTGAATAGCTGAACAAATAATTAGCTAAGGACAAAGATACAAAAAAAGAAGCTATGTCCAAGATTTTTTTGTATTGCTGGCCTCTTCATTTATAACTGAGCTATGGCCTCACCCAAGTCCTTAAGTGTCCTTATGGAATGTCCTTTTTGTATCTGAAGGTCTCCCACTTTCTATCTCAGTGTCTCTGTCTTATAACTCTTAGAAACCTACTGGCTTTTCCTGAGATCATTTCCTGGGTATTCTCTCTCTCTCATGTTTGCAAAAAGTGGGGAATAATCTATACTGCTTGCCTCAGTTGATGTGCTAGTTTGATTGAATTTTTTCTCTCTTTAAAAAAAATGTTTGGGAGGCTTATTGGCCAGGGGAAGGGAAAGGATATATTCAAAAATGTTTATTAAAAAAAGATATCAGTATCAATGTTTTAATAGGTGACCAGAATAAGCTGATTTTTCCATTCTAGGCTTAGATGTCTAGAAAACTGAATTAACTCCTTTAGACTATTAGATTCAATTAAGGTTAATAAATAAAGGTTATTCTCTTCTTGGAGTAGATATTACAAGAAGTAGTCTTTCACTTAGATTATCTTTCCCTGAAAATGTCTCTGTGACTCATCCTATCCTTTGTCCTGCTGATAATAGTTATGTTACTTCATCTGTCAAGATTTTCTTCTCTTGGGGATCATGCAGAGGTCACAGTGGCCTTCTGAAATTCATTTTCTAATGCTCAATAAATGTTTATAAATCACTTACAAAGTATTCACATACCATTACAAAACTTAACACTACAAAATTATTTTATAGGTTACCACATTAATAACAGTGGTACAACTCTACTCCTGTTATGCCCTTTCTATATATCTTGACTTCTTTTAGCCAACCTTGTGGTTGGGGAAAAAAAAACTAAATGAAAAATTGAGAGGATTAGTTGACCATTTTGACTACACCAGACACTCCTTTTCATCACTATTTTCAATAAAGATGGAATAAATGACCACTTTTGTGCTCTAGTTTTTGTACATTAACAAGAATTTATTTTTTCTTTCTCCATCAAACCCTGCCCCATTAAAAAATATATTTGTAATAAGTATGTATGATCAAACAAAATAATTTCCAACACTGCTTATGTCCAAGTGTATCTCCCACTCTATATTTTGAGTCCAACACCACACTGTCAGGAAATGGACCTTTTCTTCATTGGACCTAGGAATCATCGCAGGTCATTGAGTCCATCAAAATTCTTGCCTTTCAAAGTTGGTTGTCTTTACATTGCTGTCATTATGGTATAAACTGTTCTCTTGGTTCTTTTCACGTCATTCTGCATAAGTTCATATGAGTATTACCCAAAAATCATCCCATCCATTGTTTCTTGAAGCAAAATAATATTCCATTGCTTTAATATACTTTGTTCAGCTGTTCCCCAACAACAGATACCAATAGAGCATTAGTGTGCAGATTTTCCTGAAATCACTCTGATATTTGTCATTTCCTTTTTGTTGTTAACTTTGCCAATCTGATGGGGTATGAGGTGGAACTTCAGAATTGCTTTAATTTGTATTTCTCTAATTATCAACACTTTGGGACATTTTTTTCCTTATGGTTATTCATAGCTTAGATTTCTTTCTTTAAGAACTATTCATATCTTTGATTAATTGGAGAAAGGTTTTTAGTCTTATGGATCTGTATCAGCTCCTCATTTATCTCAGAAATTAAACATTTATTAAAAAAAACTTTACTGCAAAGTTTTCTTTTTAAATATACTTAAATTTTTCCTTTCTAATCTTAGCTATATTGGTTTTGTTTATCCAAAAACTTATTAACCAAAACCAAATTATCTTGATTATTGTTTTGTAATAGTTTTGAGATGTTATTTCTAGGTCCTCTTCATTAACACTGTTTTTCATTGAAGAAATGAGTGCAAAATCCCCCTTGAGATTCTTGCAATTTGTTCTTGAAGGTGAATTTCATTATGATTTTTTGCAAGTTCTATAAAGTAATCCTTTGGTAGTATGACTAGCAAGGAAGTGAGAACTCATAAATATATATATATATATATATATATATATGTGTGTGTGTGTGTGTGATTCCATGATAGTAATTATACTAAAGATCATTGCTACTCTGCTACTTCTTTAGTCACACACTACCTATGACAACCTTTTCAAGATGAATTAGCTCAAAAAGAATTATTATAGCTGACACTTATAAAATTATTTAAAATTTTCCACTTATTTTTATGCATTCTTTTACTTTATAATCAACTCTTTGGGGTCAGTAAGATATATATATTTTTTCCTTATTTATTTATTTATTTTTAGTGTTCAACATTCATTTAAAAGGATATTGAGATACAATTTTTTCTCCTCGTCTTTCCCCTAAACCCCACCCCAAAATAGCAAGCCTACTGAATACCCCTTTCCCCAATCTCTTCTCTCTTATATCCTCCCCCATCACCCTCCTAACTTTCTAGTAGGGCAAGATGGATTTCTATACCCAGTACCAGTATATCTTATTTCCCATTTGCATATAAAAACAATTTTTAAAAAATATTTGTTTTTAAAACTCTGAGTTCCAGATTTTTTTCCTTCTTCCCTCCTCACCCGCCCCCACTGGGAAGATTAGCAATGCAATGTAGGTGGTACATGTGTAGTTACCCAAATCATTTCCATAGTGGTTATATTGTGAAAGACTAACTATATTTCCCTACATCCTATCCTGCCCCCCATTCACTCTATTTTCTCTTTTCACCCTATCCATTTTCAAAAATGTTTGCTTCTAACTACCCTCTCCCCCAATCTTCCCTCCCTTCTATCATGCCTGCTCTTATCCCCTATACCCCTACTTTCCTGTAGGGTAAGATACCCAATAACATACAACAAATGTATGTTATTCCCTCCTTAAGCCAAATTCAATTAGAATAAGGTTGTCCCATTCCATTTCACCTTCCTGCTCTTCCCCTCCACTGTAAGTTTTCTCTTGCCTCTTTTATATGAGATAATTTACCCTAATCTATCTCTCCCATTCTCCTCCCAATAAATTCCTCTTTCACCTCTTAATATATATAGTATATGTATATGTGTATACACACACACACACATACATACTGTAATGCCAAGCAGAGACAACTTTCAAGTTTCAGAATACCAGTATAGTAACTCTCCATTTTATTCAGTGACAAATTAAGGCAAAACATTCACAGAACAGAGAAAATCAAAATATGGCATTAACCAAATGTGATTCAAAAATTTCCAAGTACTACTCTACCCCTGGGAAGTACATTAATTTAGTCAATCACAAAGTATCTCTTCTCAAATGGAGATTAAGATTAGTTTCCAATTATAAACAAAGTATATTCATTTTGTCAATCATAGAGCACAAAAATGTCAAGTTTCCCACCCCTGGATCACAAGTGAATTACAGTTATCATCAGTTAACACTAAGCACCTTCTCAAAAGGGGCAGTGGAGAGTACAAAGGTCATCTACCCCTGAGCAAGGTTAAGATATCATCACAGCATTTAATACCCAAAGAGAGGTCTTTTCTTCATCTTGACCAGAAGCAAGTTCTCAGCAATATCTATTCCTGGGGAGACAAAGCTTAACAAAGCCACTACATACATTGCCAGTGTCCTCATCAATTCACTCTCTGCCTGCAGAACAGTCTCAGGACCCCTGAAAATATCAGCAAGACCCTCTTCCGGGATTTCTGTAAAAATACAACAAGAAAATCCTTCTTCAGGGCTTCTGAACTAACTTCTTCCAGGACCTCTGCAACAACAGCACTGTCCTTCACCAGCAAATATATCTGGCAAAACAATATCAAAGCAGACAGACAAAATACTGGCATCACAGCCATGTCTCCTCAGTCCTTGGCAGCTCTGGGTGGCAGTTCTCAAAAGTCCTGGGCAGTTCCTACTAGCTCTCAGAAATCCTCCAGTATGCTGCTCCCAAAAGTTCTTCTGCCTCTCTCTGCTCGGGTCTTGTCTCTGCTTATGCCTCTCTAAATCCAAGGTACCAGCTCCTCCCAGCTCTGCCCTCTCTTTTCACATCAACAAGTCCATCCCACAAGTGGGACTCACAAGCTCTGGGTTTCAACACTCAACCCCAAAACTAAGCCAGTACATGAGGATATTTAAATTCCAATACTATTATACATACATATGCCCACACTCACATATATATATTTAAACACACATACACCTTCCTATACATATATGTGTGTATACACACACACACACACACACACACACACACACACACACACATATATATATTCCCTTCAACTATCCTTATACTGGGAAAAGTCTTATGAGTTACAATTAACATTTTTCCATGTGGGAATGTAAATAGTTCAACTTTAATAAGTATCTTATGATTTCTTTTTTCTGTTTATCTTCTCATGCTTCTCTTGCTTCTTGTATTTGAAAGTCAAATTTTCTGTTCAGCTCTGGTTTTTTCATCAAAAATGCTTGAAAATGGGATGGCTAGGTGGCACAGTGAATAGAGCACCAGCCCTGAAGTCAGGAGGACCTGAGTCAAATCTGGCCTCAGACACTTAACACTTACTAGCAGTGTGACCTTGGGCGAGTTGCTTAACCCCAATTGCCCTCTAAAAAAAAAAAAAGAATGCTTGAAAATCCTCTATTTCATTGAATGACCATATATTCCTCTGTAGCATTATACTCAGTTTTGCTGGGTAGGTGATTCTTGGTTTTAGTCCTAGCTCCTTTGACCTCTGGAATATCATATTACAAGCCCTTTGGTCCCTTAATGTAGAAGCTGCTAGGTCTTGTGTTATCCTGATTGTGCTTCCACAATACTTAAATTGCTTCTTCCTGACTGCTTGAAGTATTTTCTCCTTGACCTGGGAATTCTAGAATTTGACTATCATACTCCTAGGAGTTTTCTTTTTCAGATATTTTTCATGAGGCTATTGGTGAATTCTTTCAATTTCTATTTTGCTCTCTGGTTCTAGAATATCGGGGCAATTTTGCTTGATAATTTCTTGAAAATGGTATCTAGGCTCTTTTTTTATTATGGCTTTCAAGTAGTGCAACAATTTTCAAATTATATCTCCTGGATCTGTTTGCCAGGTAAGTGGTTTTTCCAATGAGAGGCAATTTCACATTGCCTTTTACTTTTTCATTTGTTTGGATATGTTTTATAGTGTCTTGATTTCTCATAAAGTCATTAGCTTCCAATTAATTGTGAAGGAGTTATTTTTTTTAAAGCAATTGAGGTTAAGTAAATTGCTCAAGGTTACATGGCCAGTTATTTTGTGTGGGTGCTAAGTATCTGAGGCCAGAACTGATACCAGGTCTCCCGATTCTGGGGCCGGCACTCTTACTCACTGCACCACCTGGCTGCCCAAGGAGTTGTTCTTTTCAATGAGTTTTTGAAATTCCCTTTCCTTCTGGCAAATTTGTCTTTTTAAGGCATTCTTCACCTCACTGGCTTTTTGGGCCTCTTTTGCCATTTGAGTTAGACTATTTTTTAAATTAAATTTTATGTTCATTTTTAGTTTACATCATTCGTTTCCACAAGATTTTGGGTTACAAATTTTCTCCCTGTCTTTCCTCTACCCACCATCCCAAAATAGTGATCCCACTGTATACCCCCTCCCCCAATCTGCTCTTCCCTATAACCTCTCCCATTCCCCCTCCAACTTTCTGGTAGGGCAAGATGATCTCTATACCCCAGTGCCTGTGTATCTTATTTCCCAGTTACATGTAAAATATGAATTATATATGTGTGTGTGTGCGCATGCATGCATGTGTGTGTGTGTGTGTGTATAAAACATTTGATTTAAAAACTTTGAATCCAGGACTGTTTCCCTTCCTACCTCATCATCCAACCTTACTGGGAAGATAAGCAATTCAATATAGGTTGTACATGTGTGGCTACACAAAAAAAAATTTCCATAGTGGATGTATTGTGAAAGACTGACTATACTTCCTTCCATACTATCCCGACACCCACTTGTTCTATTCTCTACTTTGACCCTGACCCTTTTCAAAAGTGTGTGCTCCTAACTACCTTCCCCCCCAACCTCTCCTCTCCTCCAACATACACCCTCTCATACCTTTCCCCCTTTCAATTCTGTAGGGCAAGATACCTTATTTAGTATGTATGTCATTCCCTCCTTAACTCAAATTCAATGAGAGTAAGTTTGACACATTCCCTTTTGACTATGTGTTCTTCCCCTCCATTGTAACAGTTTTCCTTTGAGTCTTCTATATGAGAAAATTTACCCCGTTCTGTTTCTCCCCATATCCTCTCATTATATTCCCCTCTGACCTCTCAATTTCACCTTTTAAGTATCATCCCTTCCTATTCCATTGGTCCTATGCCCTCTATGTATACCTGTACACATATATAAACACACTCACATATGTATTCATACACCCATATACCCTCCTATAAAGACATACGTATGTTGGTATGTATATATCTATATATATTTATATTCCCTTCAAAAATTCTCATACAGAGAAAAGTTTCATAACTTAGGATTATGTTTTTTCCATGTAAGTTCTTTATGATTTCTTTTCTGTATTTACCTACCTCCTCATGCTTCTCTTGCTTATTGTATCTGAATGTCAATATTCTATTCAACTCTGGTTTTTCATTAAGAATGCTTGAAAGTCCTGTATTCCACTGAATGACCATAATTTCCCCTGAAACATGATACACAGTTTTGCTGGGTAGGCAATTCTTGGTTTTAATCCCAGCTCCTTTGACCTCCAGAATATCATCTTCCAAGCCCTTTGATCCCTCAACGTAGAACTTGCCAGATCCTGTGCTATCCTGACTGTGTTTCCACAATATTCAAATTGTTTCTTCTTGGCTGCTTGTAATATTTTCTCCTTCATCTGGGAACTCTGGAATCTGGCTATAATATTCCTAGGAGTCTTCTTTTTGGGATCTTTTTTCAAGAGGTGATCAGCTGATTCTTTCAACCTCTATTTTGCCCTCTAGTTCTAAAACATCAGGGCAATTTTCCTTGAGAATTTCTTGAAGGATGATTTCTAGGTTTTTTTTTGATCATGGCTTTAAGATAGTCCAATAATTTTTAAATGATCTCTTCTGGATCTATTTTCCAGGTCAGTGGTTTTCCCAATGAGATATTTTGCATTGCCTCCTATTTTTTCCTTTGTTTGGATCTGTTTAATAGTATCTTGATTTCTCATAAAGTCACTAGCTTCCATTTGCTCCAATCTAATTCTGAAGGAATTATTCTCTTCAGTGAGCTTTTGAGATTCTTTTTCTATCTGGCAAATTTGGCTGTTTAAGGCATTCCTCTCCTCATTGGCTTTTTGAGCCCTTTTGACATTTGAGTTAGTCTGTTTTTAAGGTGTTCTTATAGTCTGTTTTTTAAGGTGTTTTCTTTTAAGGTGTTCTTCAGTCAGGTTGTTGACTCTCTTTTCATGATTTTCTTTCATCATTCTCATTTCTCTTCCCAATTTTTCCTTAACTTCTTTTATTTGATTTTAAAAATCCTTCTTAAGCTCCTCTATGGCCTGTAACCAATTCACATTTTTCTTGGAAGCTTTTGGCACAGGAGTTCTGACGTTGGTGTCTTCTTCCTGTTCCATGCTTTGATCCTTTTTGTCCCCAAAACAGGAATCTAGGGTTTGACTGCTGTTCTTGCTTTGCTTCCTTTGCTTGCTCATGCTGCAACTCAATTACTTGACTTTGAGCTCTTTGCTACAGTAGAACTCTGCTTCCAAAGAGTAGAGCTTCATCCTGGATTGCTGGGGTTTTCACAGCTGCTGGAGCTATTAGTTGAGTGCCCTCTATGAAGCCTCCACTGGCTCTGGCACCTGATCACACACCCCAGGACCTCCACCCTAGACAATGATCCAGATCCAAGCAGGTTAAAGCAAGAGTAGCTTGGTTCCCCCTACTATGTGCAGGGCAGGAGCTCTGAAGGAGCCACGCAGCAGCGGCCACCATGCCTCGCCCCTTCTCCCTCCAGGGGCAGAGGCCAGACCATACTCCCAGACCTCTTGTTCCTAAACTCCACACTGACCTCTCTCTTTGTCTTTGACGTTTATGGGTTGATAATTCTGGCTTTTGAATTCTTTGCCACTGTAGAACTCTGCTTCCAGAATGGAGAGAGCTTTGTCCCAAATTGCTAGGGTTTTCACAGCTGCCAGAGCTATTAGGAGGGCGCCATCTCTATAGCCCCCAAAGCTTTTGCTTACTGGCTACACACCCCAGGACCACCACCCAAGACTGCAATCCAGATCCAAGCAGGTTAAAGCAAGAGCAATTACCCCCTGAATGGTTGCTTGGTCCCCCTATAATCTGCAAGCCAGGAGCTCCTGAGTCAGCCATGCAGAGTAGCCACCATGCCTCAAGCACTTCTTGCCCTGAGGGCAGGGGTTGGGACTCCCTCTTCCACCACCACTTCCCCCATTCCAACAGAGTTCCACACTGACCTTTTACTTTGTCTTTGGCATTTATGGGCTGAGAAGTCTGGAGACCACCACAGTTGCTGGTGATTCACTCTCCTGAAGTCTGCTCTGGCCTCTGCTGGTTGGGGCCACCTTGGGCCCAGAACAGTGCAGGGTGGGACTGTGCTTGGTGTAATGTAATGCCAAGGAAAGGCAACTTCCCAAGGTTCAAAATACCAGCATAGGTGCTCTCCATTTTATTCAGTGACAAAGTAAGAACAGAGAAGATCAAAATATGACATCATTCAAAATACAGCATTTACTAAGTGTGATTAAATAATCTCCAAGTACTACCACACCCCAGGACCTTACATTCATTCAATCAATTACAAAGTCCCTGTTCTAAATACTACTCCACCCCTAGGCTGTACCTTCATTTAGTCCATCACAAAGCCCCTCTTCTCAAATGGAGATTAGTTTCCAATCATTAAGTAAAGTACATTCATTTGTTCAACCATAGAACACAAAAAGGTCAAAAGTTCCCCACCCCTGGATCACAACTGAATCTACCCCAGAGTTACAACAAGTTTAAGCACAGCACTAAATACCCAAATGGAGGTCTTTTCTTCATCTTGACAGAGGCAAGTTCTCAGCAATCTTTGTTCCTGGGGAGACAAAGCTTAGCAAGGCCACAAGATACATTGCCAGTCTCTTCATTAATTCATCCTCTGTCTGCAGAACAGTCCTAGGACCCCTGAAAACATTAGCAAAACCCTCTCCCAGGATTTCTGTAAACATACAACAATAAAATCCTTCTTCAGGGCTTCTGAACCAACAGAAAGGTTCCCAGACCCCTGCAACAACAGCACTGTCCTTCACCAGTGGACAGTATTCACTCTCTGTCTGCAGGACAGTCTCAGGAGCTCTTAACCAACAGCCAGGTTCCAGAACTTCTTCAACAACAGGACTGTCTTTCACCAGTGGACAAATCTGGCAAAACAACATCAAAACAGACAGACAAAGTACCAGCAAAACAGCCATGTCTCCTCAGTCTTTGGCAGCTCCAGGGGCAGGTCACAAAAGTCCAGGGCAATTCAAAGTGGCCCTCAGCAATCCTCTCAGTCCCTCTCTGCCTCCACGAGGGTGCTGCTTCCAAAAAGTTCTTCTGCCTCTCCTGTGTCTCTCCAAATCTACATCACCAGCTCCTCCCAGTTCAGGACTCTCTTTTCACATCAACAAATCCATCCCACAGGTGGGATTAACAAGCTCTGGGTTTTAACACAATCAATTTGAAAACCAAGCCAATACAGGGGGATCTTTATATTCCATTACTATCACACTCGGCTCCCAGCTCAGTGTGATAGACCTTTCCTGCTGGCTTTCCAGAGTGCCTTCCACAGGAGACTGGTTTCTCTCTGTCACTTTGTGAGTTCTGTAACTCTAAAGTTTTATTTAGAGTCATTTTTTTACATGTATTGGAAGTATTTGGAGTGGGAGCTCATGCCAAGTTTGTGCTTCTACTCTACCATCTTGGCTCCACCTCCTCCCATAAGATATTTTATTATATCTATCTTACAGATGAGGAAACTGACCATAGCCATTCAAATATTAAGTGACTTGTTCAGGGATCAAGGTATAATAGCCCACACAATCCCTGTGCCCAGTTGCCAAAGAATGGCTAGCTGAGTCTGCTTCAAACTGATGCAAAGGAGTTCTTATTCCTTTCTTGGAAGGTGCAGTGAGATTGTTGTACATTTTTATTTTTACTAATTTATTTCTTCCATTGCCACTATTATTACTGCTGCTGATGCTATTATCTTTTTATTTAGTGAGGTTTTTAATTTAGTGTGGTTTATAGGAAAACAATAAGAGACAGGATATCCTTCCACCCCAGATTAGATTTCTTTGCTATTTGCCAGGTGAGTTTACTGTGGAACTGGCATTTGATAGGAAAGAAGGTACAAACTTTATATCTAATGCTTGAATCCTGTCCCACCAAATCTCAGTTCTATAATGAACACACATAATATATATAGCAAAGAAATCCATTTTTCTAAGCTGATAGTAAAAGAGAAATCAGATAAAGTATATGTATGCATACCAGACAATAATAAAGTATATGTATGCATACCAGACAATAAAGATTTAAGGAACTCTTCCATTGGAAGCAATTTATCTCAGTTCAACTGAGAGACAGGATGACGATTTCACACAAAGAGAAATTTCTAGAAGTCTCTACTATAGCTGAGGATAGGGACATGATAGAAACTGCCAGTCCTTTTCATGTTGGCTTCTTCCTAGATTCTCTCTCTCCTTTCAGAAACCTGAGAAGTTGTAATTGTGCACCTTCTCTCTTAAACCTAAAAGCTAAAAGAATCCCAGATCTTTCTCCTCTCTGACTCTTGCCAATTCTGTCCTACCTCCGTGCATGTATAAGACACTGATCATCAAAAATAAGGAAAGAGTCCATTATCTTTGGGGCTAAAGCTACTATTATTTTTATTGTAGTTATTATTGTTGTAGATTAAGATCTAGAAGGCATAATTTATCTTTTTATCCCAGTGCTACTAGTAAATACCTCAAATTCAAGAACTAATTTAAATTCATTAATCTTTACACTAATCTACAACATATAATATTTCTGGAGGATGAAGCCATAATATAGATCACAAAAGCATAAATTAGAGTAGTTTATAATGAACAAAGGGCTGGTAATCACTCTTTTGGCCAGAGCTAGTCACCCTCTTTGTTATTTCTCTGTTTAGTTAATTCTGTAGTTATTCTGGGTATCCCACATATCTCAAGATCTAGGGAGACTGAAGTGTGGGTACATTCAGCCCCACTTTAATAGAAAAGTTCCCAGAGATCAACCGGTGACCTTGGAGAGAGGCAGTCCAGGCTTGCAAGAAAGTAGCATAGTCCAGAAACTGCTGTAAGAGAGGGCATAGGGTAGAAATTGAAAAGTATGCTGTCTGAGAGAGGCATCTGAAATGTTTGTAAGGGGATTGAGTCCCAGATAATTCAAGATAATTCTGGCATTGCTTTGGAAAATTAGTTTTGTAGTGGTGGTGGGGTGTTATTTTGTTTTGTTTTTTTGTTTTTTTTTAATTCCTCTTAGACTTTATAACTTGTACAACACATTTCAAATATTGCATAAGAATCACTGTGATCAATTTTGTGATCAATTTCAATCTCTGATCTTTCTCTTCTGGGTTAATCAAGTGTATTCTTTGTAGGTCATGATGATGTTGTTTAAATCAGAGAAGAGATGGATGGAAATCAATCTGTTTCTTTAAGCATCATAAGATGGGACCAGAGCAGGTGCTCACTTGGACCTAGTACGAATTTCCAATTGATAGAATTCATCTGCCAGATGGAAAATTCCTTTGGTTGAAGTAATTTTTGAAGGGGGAAAAATCTATTTGGAAATTCCACAGAGGTATGACCCGTAATTTAGTACAAAAACATTAAAATCTGAATAGAAAAACTGAATGGAGAATGAGATAACACTAGAACCATTTAGATATTAGTAACCTGAGCAGTCTAGGGGGATTAAATTGGGACTAAAATGGTAATTTTAATTGTTTTACATTAATGAATTTGCTTCTTCATAGCTGCAACTCTTTCTGTATTGGATTCTTCAAAAAATACTAGATAAAATATATGTTTTTAGAAAAAAAAAGTGCCTTTCTCTCTTAATGGCATTAGCATATTAAATCCGGTTTCTAGTTTTCCTAAATGCATTTTTCTGGTTAATTGTCTTGTTATTACAAGTTTGGTTTGCTTGCTTTTAAATAAAATTTGGATGCAATTTATTATAAAATGGTTGGCGTCCCTCAATAAAGGCAAATTCTAAGGACAATATACTTACTATTGAGAATTGCTGTATTATTACCAGATTATGTCTTGGTATATTCACTGATTATAGTTAGTCTTAAATCACAGTAAGATAAAATGACTAAAAGAGTAATTTTACAACAAATGTTCCTTGGTGAGCTTTTAAGTCCTATGACAAGTTTCATTTATTAATCACTTTATTACTGTTAGTGAGTGAGCAATTGATGTGTTTGGGTCTACCTCTCAACAAGTTTTCAAAGTCAGAGTCTTGTTACATAATATAATAAAACCTTAATAAATAAATAAATACAGTGTGTCAGTAAGAAATAAATCTGTCAAAGAACAGGTGTTGTTGTTTAAGACATTAGATTTATGACTATAAAATCCTTCAGAACAGAGTGATAATCTAAATTTGGAAACTTGGCATATAAAAAAACTCATAGAATGATCTAACAATTGGAAAAGATTTATAATTTCAGTAATTTTTTACACAATATAAGACTGCAGGATAAAGAATTTTAAAGTTGTTTTAAGAAACTACCTTTGTAACCAAATGAAAATTTCAATATGGTCAACATTTTAACAATAACAATAGTTAGTATTTATATAGTGCTTTAAAGTTTGGAAAGCATTTTGCATATTTTACCTCACTTGATAATGAGTTAATGACTTGCCCAGGGTTACATGGCTAGCAAGTGTCTGAGCCAGATCAAAACTAGATCTCTCATCTGAGGATTTTGGAAATCAAACTAAAAAGAAAAAAAAAAGGTGTTTATATTCTGAAGTGCCAAGATTTCTCTCTTTATTATTATAACGTATTCATTATCAGGTTATGTATATATATGAATGTGTGCATAGCATGTGTATATATATGTTGAAAGCATAAAGATATAGACTAACTTGTGATTTTATTGGTTTTGGGAACTCCCCATGAGAAATTTCTTTTAGCAATAATGGCCACCACCTATTATACAATTTTTAGTATTAGATAGTTGCTGAGAGCAATGAGAGATTAAGTACTTAGGATCATAAATTTAGATCTGAAAAGGATAGTAGAAGACATTGAATTGAACATTTCCCTTTTACAGATGAGGCAACCAAAGCCCCAAAAGGGTATATGAATTACCCTGCATCACATGAATGGTAAACGCAGAAGCAGGATTTGAACTCAGGTCTCCCTGACCCATGATTTCTCTCATATTTCATATGCACTCATATGTGTGCACATACACACATACAGCATATGGATTGCACACATATAAACACTTATAACATGCATATATTACTATGTACATTGTGTATACTTCTATGGCTTGGTAGAGTTAGTGCTCGGTTTGTAGACAGAAGAGTCTGAGTTCAAATCCCACCTCTGACACTAATCAGCAGTGTGACGCTGGAGAAGTTGTTAAACCTCTTGTATATCTTAGGCAACTCTCTAGTATTTATCTACTGTGTCATAAAGGGGTTGTGATTTGTGTCTTTGGAAGCAGCTCCCCATGGAGAGGAAATAGCAGATACTTTGTGTATTCTCATATTATTATAAACTAAGTGGCATTTTAAAAACGAGTTTTATGTAGTTATACAAGTTTTATGTAGTTACATGAAGCTAGTATGATAACATGGTTGGCAACGTTATTGGAATCCATTATCTGTTTCCAATTTTTGGAACGGAGAAAAGGGTTCCTTACCAAAATTTTCTCATGTGATATTACTGGTCCCTTAAACTGGATTTAAAGTTGTGTGTACATTATTTTAAAACAACCAGTTGAACAATGAAAAAAAATCTTTCAGTAAGTTATTACATATAAAACAGTGATAATTACAACTTATATTTGAAATGCTATTTATATTTTTTAATCCACCAGAGGTCTCTTTTATCCAGTTTTCTGATTCTTTTCAGCAACAAGGGCCTATTACTGGCAGACCAATGCTCACCCTTGCAGTCATCAACTCCATACACCAATGGGGGGAGGGGAAGGCAGTTGGAGAAAGTAATAAACTCTATATGGTTCTAAAAGAACAGGTAATCTCTATTCCCCAGATCTACTTTGTGGGTGGCATTGTTTTTCTTGTTAGTTTAAGGGTGGGTCTGTGTGCATTTATCTAATTAAACACTTGGCCAAACCCCAAACACATGAAAATCCTACTGCCTTCCTGCTGAATTCTGGTGGATCCCAATTACATTAATGGGATATAGTGGAGTTGACCACATAAGCATGGCTTGACTAAGGATCTGTAATCTCATCAATGTGCACATTCCTTTCAACACAGTAGATAACTATCAACTCATATGCCTTCTAATCCTGAGCAATTCTTTTTGATGTGATCCTACAAGTTTGCTAAAGGACTTCATCCAACACGCTAAAGTTCTTCCTTGATTTCTCCTGACATTGTTAAGAATATCAGTGGCACATGTGGACTATTAGTTACTCATCATTCTAGTCAAGTGACTAGCCCATCTTCTTTTTGATCACAATTCTTTGCTGATACGCTTTAAACTGTTTTTTGTAGTTCCTAATGTTTTATGTGATAGTAACTTGCTCACGCCCACCACAAACCTTTCCATTATCCTCTGACCAATAATAATTTCTAATTCTTCTATGGCTACATCATTATATTACACTCTACCATACAGTAACACAGTTAGCTATTGGTAAGAAAACGTAGGCCTTTGTCTCAGAGAGAAGTTTAAGTCATTAAAGGAACTTATCAATTTCCTAGAGGCAATCCAGACCACTCTCCTGTTCAACCTATTTAGCAGAAGGCCCAACACATTGATCACTTGAATAGCCTCAATATATGTGTATTAGGCTAATAGTCTTCATTCTTTTTGTTTCCCTTGTGTAGGTAATTAGACTAATTTTTTTTGAATGGTTACAGTCCCCTTCCTGGAGATTCTGTAGTATTCTAGGGCTTGATGCAAACAGCATGATGTCATCTAAAAACAGGAACATCTGGATGATCTCACCATCTACAGGGAATCCTTCACTGACTTATGGCAGAGGTGAACACTTTGGGCAAGCACACATTTCCTTATTTAGCAAAGGATGCCCCCTACATGTAACATTGAGGGTGCTATTTTGTGCCTTGATGGCCAAATTGGCATCTCTAGCCTCATTCTCTCTCCCAGCCCTTCTCCAATGGAGACTTTAATTCCTGCCAGGAAAAGAAGTAGGAGGTTTGGAGCAGAAGCATGGTTGCTCTGTTGTCCACAGAGAAAGGGGTACTAGACCAAAACTGTTATCATAAGATAATTAACATAACTGTTTATTCCCTTAAGTATTATTAGTCCAGGGGATATGTGGTTTTCAGAATCAGTCTAACTTTTCTGATCACTATGCCATCAATTGACTCCCTTCCCACCAAATATCACTTTCACAATGAACACATATAGCAAGTAGAAAATAAACCCATTGATCCAGGTCAAATAGCCAAAAAAAAAAAATAGAAATCAGAGAGTATATATAAAAGAATATATTGGGAGTGAAATAATTCAGCTCAGATGAGGAATAGTTCTATATCTCAACCAAGGGGAAATTCCCCAAAGTCTCTAGTGTAGCAAGCTAAGGACAAGTAGGACATGATGAAAAGTGCCAGTTCTTCTTATATTCGCTTCTTTCCAGAGGCTTTTTTTCTTTCATCAACCTGAAGTAGAGTTGGCATTTTCCATCTTCTCTCTCAAAGCAGGAAACACGAAGTGCCCAAAACAATTGTCCTTGGTCTGAAAAGACTGAACAGACCTGAAGACACTTGTTGTAGGTCTAAATACCTGAAGAAACTGAAGTTCTCCTTTCTCATACTCTCACCAATGCCACTCCTCCTTCACACGGGTCAAGGAAGTCTTCTCCACCAATGAGAAGAGAGTCCCTATACAGATGAGCTTTGGAATTTGGTTTACGTTTGTTTTAAGCTTTGCCTGAATTTAATGAGCATAGGGCCACCCATCAAATCAAAATACCTTTCAAGGCACAGGCAGTCTGGGACTACAGAATGGGTACTCGCTTAGGAATCAGAGGATTAGGGTTTAATTCCCACCTCTGATACATATCATCTTAGGGAGAACATTTAACCTTTCTGGGCTTCAATTTCTTTTTCTGTAAGATGAAAGCTAGGTGATAACAAGGGCAGTTAGATGGTGCAGCTTGGAGTCAGGAAAATCTGGGTTCCATATGGCCTCAGACACGTAGTAGCTCTGTGATCCTGGGCAAGTCACTCAACCCTTTTTTTTGCCTCAGTTCCAATTCTATAAAATGAAGGCACACTAGAGAAGGAAATGATAAACCAGTATCTTTGCCAAGAAAACTCCATGGACAAAGTCAATCGGGCCACATAGAATCCGAAAAGACCGAATATCTGAACAATAACAATATCTCAGTGATGTTTGTGGAAGCTAGTTGGCCCAGCAAATAAAGTGTCAGGCCTGGAGTTAGGAAAACCTAAGTTCAAATCTGGCTCAGACACTTAATAGCTATGTGACCCTGGGCAGGTCACAACCTTATTTGCTTCAGTTTCCTCATCAGTAAAATGAGCTGGAGAAGGAAATAGCAAACCACTTTAGTATCTCTGCCAAGAAAACCCCAAATGGGGTCACAAAGGGTCAGAAACAACTGAACAGCAACAACAAAAAAAATTAAAGGATTGGACTAGATATCTATAATCCTAGAAAGATGCTTTAATAACTTTGTAGGGAATATAGTACCTTTCTTACAAGAGTAATATTTCCTAAGGCCAGGCAATGCAGGCTGGGCCAGCTGAGGTTCTTAAGGTACCACCCTCACACAGTTTAGGCTAGTTCTATTCTTCATAAGGTACTAAAACCCTCCTTAATGCTTGCTTTTCTAAGCAAACTAGCTCAAATTGTGGGCATGGCTTCCTGGTCTCCTAGTAAAAAACACTGCATAATTTTTTCTCCAGTGGAAAACAGTATGATTAACACCAGGAAACTGCTCAGTTGAAATCAATGTAGTGTCCCCACCGAATATCCTCGTTTTTGTAACCTGTGTTTGTCTAACATGAAGCTTGGTTCCCTGCATGCTGCAACCCCTACCATATGGGCAGAGGCAGCCTCCTTGATTGGTTGTATGAATCTTTAAAAGTAATGTGCCAGAGATGTTGCACTTTTTCTTCCATCTTTTCTACTGTTCTTCTAGCTGCTGTGACCAGTTTGGATGCCATGAATTGAACTGGTAAAAGAAAGAAAGGAAGGTTCAGTTAAATCTATGTCTAAAAGTAGTTAATTGTTATCAGGCAAATGTCCTAGTAATGAGATGTAAGAAGCCACTGGACTAGAGCGACATTCTCCTTTCTAAGGTGGCATTTATTAATTATAGACTTGGTTTCTGAGAGGACACCTGACCTGGGAAATGCATGATGATACAGCTATTGATTAGCAAAGGCAAAACTTGGTTCAGATGAAAGTAATTTTTTCCAATTGGGAACAAGTTGAGTACCACTTATATTGGGTGGGAGGTTTTGACTAGCACAAGGTATCAAATCAAGTGGAAATACCTTTCTTGTCATTAATTAGGGGAATCACATTGTCCATGTCAGCACAATATAACATTACTACCCAATGTCCATATTGGCAATGTGTTCATTCCCTAAATTCTACTTTTTTTATTGGTTCCAATGACTGTTTAGCATATGATATCTCAGATAGATGCTTACATGCCCTGCAAACAAACAAACAAACATATGCAGTGGGAAACATCAGCAAAATTCCTCTTTTGGTACTGATGCCAAAGGAGAGAGATTTCTATTATCCAGTATTGTTTTCACCAAGTCTCAAATAACTTGGCCAGCACCATGGCTACTTTCAAGGAATCAATGTAGATGAAGGTGTTCTCTGGTCCCTACCTCAAGACTTTCTCATATCCCAGCTATGCAGTGGGAGGTTATCCCACTGAGAGGATTTCCCAGGACCCCTATTACATACGGGACTCTCCTTTTCATAGCTTAGTGGATACTGAAGTCCAATTGTATATTCCTCTCTCATAGCAGATGGAGTTAACAGTAAACCAGCCAAAGTTCATTCCTTGAGAGTCATGTCTTTATATGTTTTAAAGCCTATATATAGCTAGTAGGGGAAGCATGATTCTAGGACCTGAAACAAAGGGCCCAGTCTCTATCATATTTGCTAATTATTTCTAAAGGGTATTAAAATCAAAGGATTCCAGGCCAGTGTGATTGTATTATTTCCATTTAGTAATAGAAAATTTCTGTACCTTACTTATATTGTTAGAGAGATGATCTTGCATCATGCAATCCATAATAAGCAATTGGCCAGTAGCCACTAAGGCCAAAAATAGGTGAGCAAAAATTTTTCCAAAACTACATAGTGAGTGATTTCTTTTAGGGAACTTGTATTGTTAATGGAATAGGAAGATCTTTCTTGCCCATTAATAGGCCTATGTGAGTCGGAGCGGAGTCACATGGAAGCCTGAGTCACATGACCCTGAGTCACATGAAGCCTGTGGTGGGAGCAGCTTGCCGAACAGGTGGAACAGGAAGTGAGAGTGAGGTGGAGTTGAGAGAGACAGAGCAGATACCATGGATGAGAGAGGGGCATTTTGCTTAAAGGAGCTTGTTTGTGGGGAGGACTAATAGAGGTAAGGCTTGAGGACAGCAGTGTTCCCTGCACTGGTAATGTATATCAACTTCTTTATTACTTTGGTGGATTTGGCTTTCTGGTATATGGATAAATATCTTGGTTTTGTCTTCAAAGAAGAGAGTCTGTTATATCTTGCAATTCAAACCTGGAAATGCACCTGTAATTCATAGCAGCCACCATGGGTATCACATTGGCAATACAGGGAACTTGCAGATCCAGAGCCTAAAACTCACTTATTCTGACTAACCCTTGGTACCTGCCAATAACAGGAAGAGAATTCTAAAAATGTGAGTCATAGGAAGTGAGAGTGAGAGATTACTAGTTAGCCTGTTTTAGATGTTCTGGGCATATAGTTTGTTCTGGGTCACATATGAAAAAATCAATCTTGAGAATGTCATAGTAAATAGGTTCCATCAATATACCTAGATACAGAATATGGGCTCTCCAAAATCTGAAGAGTCCAGTAGTTCACTGGGCTTTCTTCTTAATTTTGTCAGCAATTTATTCTAGACACAGTCCCGAATCCTCTGAATTTTCTTTAGCAATTCTAGTTCCATAAATTTAACTGAGCTGGCTACATTAAAGTTCTTTTTTTTTGCCTTTTGGAGGGCAATTGGGGTTAAGTAACTTGCCCAAGGTTACACGGCTAGTATTTTTGTGTGGGTGTTAAGTGTCTCAGGCCGGAACCGAACTCAGGTCCTCCTGATTACAGGGCCGGCGCTTTACTCACTGCACCACCTAGCCACCCCACTACATTAAATTTCTTGGGGTAGATTTCCAACCTGTATCTCCTATGAGTCACTGTCTGATCTAGAGTCTCTGCTACTTTGTTCTCTCATCTGACCCACTCAACATTATATCATTAATATAATAGTGTATATCAAACTTCTTAGGATGGGGGACAGGGAGTTGGGCAGGAGGTGGCATTTGCAGGTCTCTGCTCACCATAATGTAGCAGTATGAGAGAGAATTCAGGTAGTCCTAGGGAAGGACAATTAAATTACTAGTCTTCTTCCCGGGTCAAAGTAAATTTTTCCTAACTAATGTCATCCACAGGAAATGGGGGAAAATATCTTGGTCGAGCCAGTAACTCCATCAAATAGACTACTACATTTCTTCCTAGAATTCATTCATTATGACCAAACTGGATTTGTACGGGGATATATTAGGGATATAATCAACAAAATAAATCATATTTTAAAATCCAAATTAATTATAGTAGATATAGCCCTTTAAAATTTACAAAACTATATATGTATATGAACCTAAACATATACATATACATTCACACATATCATTTGATCCTCACAACAATCCTGGGAGGAAAATGCGAGAGAGAGAGAGAGAAAGAGAGAGAGAGAGAGAGAGAGAGAGAGAGAGAGAGAGAGAGAGAGAGAGAGAGAGAGAGAGAGAGAGACTGAGACTGAGACTAAATGTCTTCTGGATTTGAACTTGTTTTCCTGATACCTGGTCCACTGTTCTATTCTCTGTGTCACCTAGCTGCCCCACACATGATTATTTCAACAGATACAGAAAAATCATTTGATGAAATCCCACATTTATGCTATAAAAATTACAGGAATAAGGTATCTTTTTTCTTAATATCATAAAAAAATCTAAAACAAAAAGCAAGTATCTTATGCAATGAGAACTCACTAGAAGTTTCCCTATAAATAAAGGTGTAAAGCAAAGAGTAAACTACTTTCCCTGCTATATAGTCCTAGAAATGCTAGCAATAGCAATAAGACTAGAGAAAGCAATTAATGATATAAACATAGTCGAAAATAACTTGAAACTATCTCTATTTGCTGATGCAGTAGAGAGACACTGATTACTCATGCAGACTTACTTAGAAAATCCTAGGGAATCAGCAAAGCTTCTAAGTAAAACTATTTTCAGCAAAGTTACAGGTTACAAACTAAACCCACAAAAATAGAATTCCTCTATAATAATAAAATCCAAGAGACAATAAAAGGAAATGCCATTCAAATTAACTACAAAAGGCATGGAATATTTCAGTCCATCGACCAAAGCAGAAGAAATATATCTATGAATTATTTTACTACTGGTTTCTTAAGGAAATAAAGAACTTAAATAACCAGAAGAATCTCCAGTGATCATGCCTAGGCCATATCAAAATAATAAAATTTACAATACTACCAAACTTAATTTATAATTTCAATGCTATACCAATAAAGTTATCAAAGGGATACTTCGCAGAAATTTAAAAAAATGACATTCTGCATTTAGAGGAGAAATCTAGAATATCAAAGGAACTAAAGAAAGAAATATAGTGTTTTCATACCTCAAATGATACACTAAAGCAGCAGTAATCAAAACCATTTGGGATTTTTTTTTAAGTCAATCAAGGAACAGACAAGATCAGGAACAACTAGAAATAATGAAACTTAACTCAGTGTTCAATAAACTCCAAAACAAATTACTCAGGAAAGGACTCCATATCTGATAAGATTTTCTGGGGAAATTGGAAATCATACTGGGAGAATTAGACTTAAGACCAACATTTTATACTATATTCAATAATAAATTCAAAGTAGATATATGACACAAACACTAAAGTTCCCATCATAAAATAACTGAACAGAAGAATATCATACACCTTTTACAGTTCTAGGAAGTAGGTGTATTTTTAACCAAACAAGGGATAGAGAGACAAACAAACTAGTGATAATTAGTAAAGATAAAACAGATTACTTTATTTATATGCACCTCAAAAGCTTTTCCACAAACAAAACTGATGCATCTAGGATAGGAAGAGAAGTGGTTGAATGAAAAAGAAAATCTGTATAAAATTTCTGAAATAATTTTGGTATCTAAGATATATAGACAACTGACTGAATACACATGTATGTATATTTATTATTTATATTAAATATATACAAATACATATTTACATATATATCCATATACATGTAATTTGAAAAGGGTTTAGTTTACAAATTAACACCAAAGTTCAAGTTTATAAATGTAAAAATCATATGATTCTCAGAGGTGGGTAGGTGAACAGAACAGTTAATAGAGCACCAGCCCTGGAGTCAGGAGGACCTGAGTTCAAATCTGTCCTCAGACATTTAACACTTAGTAGCCGCATGACCTTGGGCAAGTCACTTAACCCTGCTGCCCTGCCTTCCCCCCTCCAAAAACAAAAACAATTGAGCCTGTGACAGGCTGTAGTGGCAAGCACCCCAGCATCCCCAGGGTTGATGCCACCACAGGTTCTTGGATCTGCTTTGATAAAGGAAAGCAACTCAAAATGGGTTAACAAGCTTACTTTAATCAGTCAAACATGTATCGTTTACCTAGTTCAGGGGAAAGAGGTCAGCACCCCGAACTTCAGAGTATACAGACAGAATTATCAAGTCAGAGAAACAGATCAAGTAGACAGATTTCAAACTGTCCAACCATTACATCCATACCAAATCAACATCTGGTTTTCAACATCTGGGTCCTTCAAAGCCGAGGGTGGGGCTCTCAACAACAGCTTCCCAGAATCCAGATCAAATCACAGAACACTTCTCAAAGTGAGCCCCAAAACAAAGCCTCACATCAGGGCTTATATAGCCTTCTCCTGGATCAGAGAATGTAACAACCTTTTGGACCCACTGGCCAATCAAAAAGTATCTACTGAAAAACAAGCCTCCCACCCCAGGCTCCAGGTGCATTTTAGTCTAGGGGCAGGGAAGATCTTTAAATTTACATTCCATTACACAGGCTCAATGTGATTGCCACTTATAGAAAAGTGCCACACTACCATCATCAATGTGTATGCTCCTACCATAATGAACTCTGATGAGGGTGAAAAAAAGTTTATGAAGATGTGGACATCCTCAACCTCCATTTGCTGAAAGAGGACATGTGTATAATTCTAGATGACTTTAATGCCTAAGCAGACACTGACTATAAGACATGGCAGAGAGTCTTTGGGAGGAATGGAACTGGAAAGAGCAACAGCAATAGTCACTTAATACTGAAGACTTGAGTTTCTCATGACTTTTTCATCACCAACACAGTCTTCCATTTACTTAAAAGCAATAAAACTTTATGGATACAGCCTCACAGCAAAGATTGGCATTTAATAGATTATATCACTGTAAAGAGAAAAACAGAGAGGATGTGAGAGTGATGAAGGTAATGTGTGGTGCAGAATGCTGGACTGATCACAATCACAGGCTTATCCTCTCCAAGCTAAACATTCACATTCAACAACAGCATGGGCCCCAAGGCAAGATCACTACCAGGCAAGTTAATGTTTACAAGTTAGAGCACTTCTCCATGCATGAAGAATTTGTTGCTAACATGGAGGAAAAGCTGTGAGTTGAATATAATGTAAAGATTACCGATGAATAAATAAATAAATAAAATTGAGAAGTGAGAAAGAAGAATGAACTAGGAGAAAGGGAAAGGTAGAATGAGGTAAATTATCTCACTTAAGAGAGATGTGAAAGAACTTTTACACTAAAGGAGAAGATGGGGGATGTGGTGGCAGGAATGTGTGAAGCCTGCTTTCATATGAATTGGCTCAAAGAGGGAGCAATATACACATGGAGTTAAGTATAAAAATCTATCTTATCCTATAGGAAAGTAGTAGAAAAGGGGAGTAAGAGAAGTGAGAGATTTGAGTCCATAGAAGGGAGGGCAGATGGGGGAAACAGAAGTCAAAAGCAAAAAAAAAAAATTTTTTTCTGCTTTTTGCAGGGGGGAAGGCAATTGGGGTTAAGTGACTTGCCCAAGGTTACACAACTAGTAAGTGTTAAGTGTCTGAGGCCAAATTTGAATCAGGTCCTCCTGACTCCAGGGCTGGTGCTCTACTCACTGCACCACCTAGCTGCCCCAAAGGCAAAAAAACTTTTGAGGCTAGACAGGGTGATACTTAAGAGAGAGAACAGGATAAATGGGGCTGGGGATAGGAAATACAGTGAATTATAACTGTGAAAAAAATTTACAGCAAGTTTCTCAGATAAAGGCCTGATTTCTCAAACAAATGAAGAAATAAGTAAAATTTATAAAAATAAAAGATATTCCCCAATTGATAAATGGTCAAATTATATGAACAGATGAAGTAATCAAAGCTGTCTAGAATCAAATGAAAATGCTCTAAATTACTACTAATTAGAGAATTCAAATTAAAACAACTCTGAGGTACCAGTCCACAAATTTTCGGGTTGACTAATATGACAGAAAAGGAAAATGAGAAGTGTTGGAGGGGATTTAGGAAAATTAAAACACTAATGCATTGTGGGAGTTGTGAACAACTTGTAACTATGCCCAAAGGGCTATAAAACCATCCATATCTTATAACACAGAAAACCACTAATAGGTCTGTATCCCAAAGAAATAAAACAAACAAAAAGGAAAAGGACCTATACATAGAAAAATTTTTCTAGCACTTCTTTTAATGGTGGAAAGAATTAGAAATGAGGATATGCCCATCAACTACGGAATGACTGAACAAGTTTTGGTATATGATTGTGATGGACTACTATTGTGCTATAAGAAATGATGAGCAGTATACTCTCAGAAAAACCTGGAAAAACTTATATGAACTGATACAGGGTGAAATAAGCAGAATCAGGGGAACATTATAAATGGCAATAGTAATACTGTCTAATGATCACTGGGAAATGACTTAGCTATATTCTTGGCAAGGCAATTCTGAAGGAATTATAATGAAAAATGTTATCTACCTCCAAAAAAGAAGTGATGGAGTCTGAATACAAACTGAAACCTGTTTTTATAATTCTCTTTATTTTTTTTTGTTTTTTTAGGGGGGGGTCTTTGTTTTCTTTCACAAAATAATTAAGATGGAAATATGTTTTCTATGTATTGCTTATAACATGTATAGCTTATAACAAATTGTTTGCCTTCTCAGTGAGAGGGCAGAGAGAATTTGTAACTCAAATTAAAAAAAATAATATTAAAATTGTTTTAACACATAATTGGAGGAAAAAAACTAAATAAATAATCATAAAAATCATATTAAGTTTTTAAAGTAATGACCAGATTCTATTTTATTTATGTTTGTACATTTTTTTTTGTTTTTAATTTTGTTAATCTCATCTTCAATTTTTAGAATTTCTATTTTGGTGCTTAGGTGGGTTTGTAAAAATGATTGTTCTAGCCCTAGTAAGTAATTATTTTCTTTTTTGTAGATTGGTTGATATATTGCTTAATAAGTAAATTAGGTAGTACCTTCATATTTTTGTTATATTGGATTGGACTACCCATGAACAGTGCATATTTCTCTAGCTATTTAGTTCTGTATTTCTTTGAGCAGAAAATTTTCAAAAGTTGTTTTCTGTGTTTATCATATCAGGTAGAATCTTTAATGTTTATAATCTCAGTAGGTATTTTAAATGGAATCTGCCTATCTTTAAATGCTGGATTTTGTTGGTAATATACAAAAATGTTTATGATTTTATAGGTTTATTTAGGCAAGGTAGCTAAGTAGATAGACTGCTGGGCCTGGAGTCTGGAAGACCTGGGTTCAAATCCAGCCTCAGACATTTACCAATTGTGTAAACCCAGGCAAGTCACTTAACCCTGTTTGCCTTCCGCCACTGGAGAAGGAAATTGCAAACCACTCCAGTATATTTGCCAAGAAAGCCCTATAATGGGGTCATGAAGAGTTGAACACTACCAAGCAACAACCTCAACAATTTTATATCCTACAATTTTGCTGAAATTATTGTTTTAGTTTTTATTTTACTTTCTAGGGTTCTCAAAGGAACCATCTAAAAGAAAGAATAATTGTTTCCTCTTTGCCTATACTTATTTTTCTCAATTTCTTTTTCAGATCTTACTGAAATAGCTAGCAGTTCTAGGACTATATACAATTGTAATAGTGATAATGTACATCTTTGCTTTACAATTAATCTTACCACAAAGGTCTCTAGTTTATTTCTGTTTCAGATAATATTGGCTCTTGTTGTTAGACATAAACTATTTATCATATCAAGAAAAAAATTATTTCCATCTTTTTATTTTTCAAGCAGGAATTATATCTTTTCTTTTTTTTAAGGGGAAGGTAGGGCAATTGGGGTTAAGTGACTTGATCAAGTTCACACAGCTAGTAAGTGTTAAGTGTCTGAGGCTGGATTTGAACTCAGATCCTCCTGACTCCAGGGTCAGTGCTCTAGTCACTGCGTCACCTAGCCATTCCAGGAATTATATCTTTTCAAAAGCTTTTTCAGCATCAATTGACATAATCATGATTTTTGTTGCTCTTGCTATTAATATAGCCAATAATTTTTATAGTTTTTAGGATACAGGATCAGTGCCCCCCATTCCTGGTATAAATCCAGCTTAGTCAGAGTGTGTAATATTTTGACTGTGTCATTGTAGTCTATTTGTTAATATTTTATTTTAAAAATTTGCTTCAACAGGCACCAGGATATTAGACTATCATCTTCTTTGTTGTTTTGTCTTCCTCTATTTTAGATATTAACACATTATTTATATGAAAGAAGGATTTTGGTAGTCACTCTTATTTTTATATATTTTAGTTTACATATATTACATATATTTGAGGATTTGCTCATAAATTTATCTGGTCCTGTTTCTATCCTTTGGGAGCTCATTTGTGGTTTGTTAAAGTTTTTCATCAGAAATTGGGTTAATTAATTTCTTTATTTTTTTTGTTCTGTTAATATGGACATTTTTCAGTTTTGTTGGCATATAATTAAGCAAACATTTTCATAATAATGTTTTTCTTAATTGTCTGTGAACTCATCTTTCTTATAAAACCAATTCCTAATTTTTATATTGGTAATTTTTTCTTCTTTTTTAAAAAAAATCAAGTTACTAATGATTTATCTATTTTATTTGTTTCTTCTTTTTGTTACTTCAACAGATTTAAAAATAGATAATCATTTTAATTTTAAATTAATTGTAAATAAATATATTAATTCAATAACAAATTTTGTTGCCTTTGATTTTCAGGATTTTTCTATTTTGGCATTTAAATGTGGTTTTAACATTTATTGGTTTCCTAGGGTTTTTTAAAGATGTATTCCCATTTCATTCATCTGTTCTCCCTCTCTTTTACTGATAAAAGTGTTTAGAGATATAAAATTTCCCCTAAGAACTGATGTTGCTGCATGCAAAACATTTTGGCATCTTACCTCATCATTGTCATTATCTTTAATGAAATTGTGTATTGTTGTATGATTTGTTCTTTGACTCATCTATTTATAGCAACTAAGTTATTTAGTCTCATCAACTTTTACTAAGTTCTTTAGTGCCTGATATTAATTATGTCTTTATAGAATTGTGATGTAAACTGCTGCTTCTATGTATTATTATTATGTTTTAAATGCCATAATGCTTAATCATTTTTTCATGTGTAAAAAGGAATTATGTGTCATGTACTATTGAGATATATGTATTTCCTTTAAGTTCACATTCAATAATCTCCAGAGGTCTATCACATCTATTTTTTTCTAAAATTCTATTCATGTCCTTCAATTTTGTTATTATATTTACTTACTTGGGGACAGAGGTAAATTGTGGTTTCTCCCCCAACTATTTATTTACTGTATATTTTCCCATATAACTCACTTCTGTATTTCTTTAAGCAATTTTGTGCTTTACATTTGGTGCATATGTATTTAGTATTGATATTAATGCACTGCCTATGTTACTTTTCATGACAATATAGCTTCCCTGTTTATCTCTTTTCATTAAGTTTATTTTTTCCTATTGTTTTGTCTCATTTTATATTTAGTAACCCTGGTTTTTTTAAATTTCAATTAAAGGTTAAATTTTATGAAAAAAAATTTCTCAAAATTGAACACTTGATAATGAATCATTAATAACAAATTAATTATTATTTAAAAAACAAATCACTAATAGTAAAAGAGATGCAAAATTTAAAAACCTTGAAGTTTCACTTCACATACCACAAATTTACAAAGTTGTCAAAAGATGGGAATAGTTAATGTTGGAGAGACTGTGGGAAGATAGGCATATGAGTATATTATTGATAAAGCTGTGAATCAGTACAATTACTTTGAAGAAAATTTGAAATTATGAAATAAAATGACAAAAATATCCATGCAATTTTATCTAAAGAAGAATATTATTAGACTTGTACCACAAGGAGGCAATAAATAAAAAGGAAGCTCACAACACACCAAAATATTTATATCATATTTTTAGTGATAGAAGGAAAAAAAGGAAACAATGGTGGATGCTTTGGGGGAATAAACAGATTGTGATATATGAATGTAATGGAATATTTTGTTGTAAGAACTGGCAAATATGATGAATACAGAGAAGAATGGAAATACATGAACTAATGCAAATTGAATTCAGCAAAGCCAAGAAAATAATATAGGCAACAACTTTAATAATCTAAATTAAAGAACTATAAATTGATCAAAAATCACATTTTAAAAATTATTTTAAAAACAGGAACTATATGAAAACAACAATAAAATACTTTTCACATGAATAAAATCAGACCTATGCAATTGTAAAAATATAAATTGCTCAAGGGTAAGGTTGAGTCAATATAATAAAAATGACAATTCTACCTAAATGAATATATTTATTCAGTGCCATCCCAAACAAATTATTAAAAAATGGTGTTATAGAGGTAGAAAAAAATGAGTAACAAAATTAATATAGAAGAACAAAAGCTCAAGGATATAAAGAGAATCAACGAAAAAAATGGGAAAGAAAATGGTCTAGTAATACTAGATGTCAAACCGTATTATATAGCAGCAATTATCAAAACAATCTGGTACTGGATAAAGTGGTGGACCAGTGGAATAGATTAAGTACAAATTATACTGTAATAAATGACCATAATAATCTAGTATATGATAAACTCAAAGATTCAAGGTTTTGGAACAAAAACTCATTATCTGACAAAAATTGCCGGGAGAACTAAAAAACAATATAACAGACACTAGGTATAGCCCAATATCTCACACTATATACTAAAATAAGGTCAAAATAGGTACATGATTTACACACAAGGGAGATACCATAAGCAAATTAAAGAGAGCATAAAATAGTTCATCTCACAAATTTATGGATAAGGGAAGAATTTAGGACCAAAGAAGATATGGAGAGGAAAATGTAAAATAATTTTGATTATATAAAATTAAAAAGGTTTTGCACAAACAAAACTAACTGCAACCAAAATCATAAGGAAAGTAGAAAACTAGGGGGAGGGTGGGACTGCAACAAGCATTTCTGATAAAGACCTAATTTCTCAACTATATAGATTTGAGTCAAACTTTTTAAAAATGTAAGTCATTCCCCAACTGATAAATGGTCAAAGTATATGAACAGTTTTCAAACAAAGAAATCAAAGTTATCTAGTCAGATGAAAAAATGCTCTAAATCACTATTGATGAAAGAAATGCAAATCAAAACAACTCTGAGGTACTAACTCACACCTATCACAGTAGCTAATATGACAAAAAAGGAAAAACTGGATATTGGAGGGGATGTGGGAAAACTGGGACACTAATACACTGTTGGTGGAATTGTGAACTGAGAGCAATTTGGAACTATGCCCAAAGGATCATAAAACTGTGCATACCCTTTGATCTAGCAATACCCCTGCTAGGTCTATATCCCAAAGACATCCAAAAAAGAGGGAAAAGACTTATTTGTACAAAAATATTTACAGCATCTTTTTTTTATGGTGGCTAAGAATTAGAAATCAAAGGGATGCCCATCAATTGGGGAATGGCTTACCAGCCAGTGGAATATGATTGTAATGGATTATTATTGTGGTATAAGAAAGAACAAGCAGGAAAGACTTACATGAACTGATGCTTAGTGAAGTGAACAAAACCAGCAGAATGTTGTACACAGTAACAGCAATATTGTCCAATGAAAACTGTCAATAACTTAGCTATTTTCAGTAATACAATGATCTAAGACAATCCCAAAGGGCTAATGATGAAACATACTATCTGCTTCCAGAGAAAGAACTGATATTGATTGAATACAGAGTGAACCATGCAATTTTTCACTTTCTTTTTTTTCTTTTTTTCAAGTCTTCTTGTATTAAATGACTAATATGAAAATGTTTTACATAATTGCACATGTATAACCTATATCTGATGGCTTAACATTTCAAGGAGGAAGGGAAGAAGTGAAGAATTTGGAACTCAAAACTTTAAATAGAAGTGTTAAAAAAATTGGGAAAAATAAAATAAAAATATTAAAGAAAACAAAAAAAGAAATTATTTAAAAAAAAAAACACTAGCTAGTCTCAAAGTAGAAGATATGAGAAGAACTACTCATTCCATCCATTTCAGATGTGGGAGGTTTATATACATAAGTACCTTACCCACATTTCCATATTTTTTATGTGTTAATCATTTATGCTGATTTTTTCATTTTTATCATAAAGTATTATTTATTCTATGAACTGGCTCTCTGGGAGGAGGAGTAGAAAGGGAAAATTGGGGAAAATGATGTTTTTAAAATAAATAAAAACTCATTTTTAAATAAAAAATTAAAATATGAAGAAGCCATTCATAACTATACAATATTTAGCAACCACCACTATAATTGAGTGGAGTTACTGGAATACAGTATTCCAAAGGCAAAACATACAAGCTTCCAAAGAAGATAACTTACCCAGCAAATATGAGTATATTTTTCATATATATAAGCTCCAGTAACTCCACTCAGAAAAAACCAGCAGCTTATATATATATGAAAAATACTTTCACCTTTAATGAACTAGAGGACTTCCAAGCATTTCTGATAAGAACAAAGCTACTTAGAAACTTTTAAACTAAAAACTCAGAAGTCAAGAGAAACAGATAACAAGAGTGAACAATCACAAGGGTCTAAACAAGAAAAAGATACATACAAATGATAGATATACACCCTGATAAATCTTTTATCATCAGCTGTCACAGAGATCATCCCTATGAGTAGGTCTGTTATGTTTTGATGATCTTAAAAAAAACAGAGAGTTTAAAATAATACACTGGGGATAAGGGAGGGGGAGAGAAAATATTGGGAAATTTATCTCATTTAATTGAGTTCTATAAGAATTCTAAACAAACAGGAAGAATAGGTAGGGGTGGGTGAGGGGAGAGGACCTGAACTGATCCAAGGAGGAAAGAGTATGACTATCAACAGTTTTGTACAGAAATATTTTTCATTCAAAAGGGAAACATGAGGAAAAGGGGACAGGGGAAAAGGCAGGGGGAAGGGGAAGAGTTAGACTGAGGGAAGGAATAACCCTAAGTAAAACAAATTCTAAGGAAGTCATACTTTGAAGGCTTAAAAGCAAAGAAAGGTCCTGGTAATGGAACTTCTGAGGGTAAGAGAAGAAGGTCAAGGAAGTGTCAGATTGTACCCTATCTAGTCCATTGGTGCTGAGTTCACTACTTCTCTCTCAAAGTTCTCTTCTTTTTAAAGAGGGATGGGGAGGTGGAGCCAAGATGGCAGAAAGGAAGCAGTAACTTTTCTAAGCTCCTCCATGAATCCCATCACTAAATTTTAAAAAGTGAATCTTAACGGATTTTAGAGTGACAGAATCCATTGGGAGATGGAGTGTGGCAGAATCCAGCCCAAGAAAGTGCCCACATGGGTCTTGGCAGGGGGAGTGAGGCTGCACCAGCCTGGACCAGCAAGCAGACTACAGCTGCCTGAGAAGGAGCCCCAGCCAGCAGACTCACCCACCTCAAGGGTGATTCACAGCAGTCTCACCATGGGATGGGAAGATCAGTCAGTGCTGGGTAAGAGAAAGCACAGGGCCCACACAACAGGGACGGCAGCTTATCCTGGGGCTATCAGTCCACAGCCTGGAAGTTTAAAAATCATCTACCTGAATTTCCAGAAGCCAAGATGGCAAAGTAAACCCTAGTTACTCCAATTCCCCCTCCCTGACCCAGAAAACCCAGAGATAAATGTCCCACCCAGAGTAAAATCCTGAAATAGTGGAAATAGCCTCAGGCTTAGGAGTCACTGAGAAAGGGTGCAACTGAAGCAGTAAGGAGTCTGAAGTGAAGGGCAAGAGGGGTCACAACAAGCCTCACTCCAGCTGACCAGCAGGAGATCCAAAAGCCCAGGGTAGTGGAGCCAGCAAGCACTAACAACACAAGCCCAGGTGGGCCTTAGCAGCACCAGGGGATCTACAGATACCAGCTCTGCTGGCTGCCAGCTGCTGAGTCTCCTGAGCTGTAGACCAGGGGCACAGAGTTGGAAATCTGAAGCAGCCAGACTACCCCTCCCCCACAGATTACTCTGTGTGCCTCAGGGCAAATCAGGAGAAACACAAATAATCCTGGCCTTTGCCTCAGTCTAGACACCCAGGGGCTATATAGCACACAGTCAACAACCAGGCACCTAGTTCCCAGCCTGAGAAGCTTGGGTCAGAGCCCTCTGCACCCCAGGAGCAGAAACACACTTTAAAGGTCAGTAAATAGGCAATTACAATGGGCCAGAAGCAATTTGCAAAGGCAAGACCAAAGACAATTGAATCTTATTGTTGGGAAGAAAAGAATCACTTTCAGAAGACACCATGGACTCTGTATCCAGACCTGAGATCACAGAAGTCAAATATGAACTGGTTTCAAGCCCAAAAAGCATTTTTGGAAGAGTTCAAGAAAGATTTTAAAAGTCAATTTAGAGAGGTAGAAGATAAATTTAAATCTACAGTGACCAAATTGGAAAAAAATCTCACTGAAGAAATCCTTAAAAAGTAAAAGTTGTGAACTGGGACAGGAGGTTCAAAATCTAACTGGAGAAAATATCTCCCTAAAAAAGGAGCTTCAAAGACTAACCAAGGAAAATAATTCACTAAAAATTAGAATCAGTCAAATCGAAGCTAAGGACTCTATGATACATCAAGTCAGTCAAGCAAAACATGAAGATAGAAAAATTGTAAGAAAGTGTAAAATATCTCAATGGACCTGGAGAACAGATTAAGGAGAGATAACTTAAGAATTATTGGTCTACTGGAAAGCCATGATGAAAAAAGCATCCTGAACAACATTCTCCAAGAGACTGTCAAAAAAAACAAACTGTCCTGAAGCCCTAGAATCAGAGGGTAAAATAGTTATTGAAAGAATTCACCAGATTCCTCCTGAAAGAGATCCCAAATTGAAAACGCCAAGAAATATAGTAGCCAAATTCCAGAATTACAAGGTCAAGAAGAAAATACTGCAAGTAGCCAAAAAGAAACAATTCAAACATTGTGGAACTACAGTCAGGATTATACAGGACCTACTAGCTTCTACATTAAAAGATCAGAGGGACAGGGCGGCCAGGTGGCTCAGCAAGTAAGAGCACTGGCCCCAGTGTTGGGATGACCTGGGGATCAAATCCAGGCTCAGATACTCAGCACCACACCCAGAAATAACTGGCCGTGTAACCTTGAGCAAGTTACTTAACCCCAACTGCTTAAAAAAAAAAATCAGAGGGACTAGAATTTGATGTTTCATAAGGCAAAAGAGCTAGGACTGCAATCAAGGCTCAACTACCTGGCAAAACTGAGCATAATCTTTTAGGTAAGGAGATGGTCATTTGATGAAATAAGAGACTTCCAGACTTTCCTGATGAAAAAGCCAGAGCTCAATGGAAAATCTGATCTCCAATTACAAGACTCAAAGAAGACTTTAAAAGGTAAACAAGGAAAATTCACACTCACACACACACATGCACACATGCACATAACTTGGGATTCAAGAAGAGCAAACTGCTTATCTGCCTACATGAGATTCTGATAACTTTTCAATACTGAAATTTATATAATTATCACTACCTTTCAAAGGGATATACATAGATAGAGGGCGTGGGTATAAATGAACTAATCTGATGATTATAAAAACCTTATTAAGGGATTCAAAGGGACTGTAGTAAAAGGAAAGGAAAGGATGAGGCAGAAAAAGGTAAATTGTGCCACACAAAGAGGCATAAAAACATACTAGAGTAGATGAGAAGGAGGGAGGGAGATGAACATCATATGAAGTTTATTCTCATTGGTTCTGGTTCAACGAGGGATCAACATAGTCAGTTAAATTTAAGATTATAATGTGCAAAGACACAAAAACTCATTATAATAAAGGGAAAGGAGGGAGGGAGAGGAGCACTGTATGAAATCTACTCTCATTGGTTTGGGGCCAAGGGGGGAATAACATTCACTGATAAGTATAAAAATCCATTGAGCCCTATAGGCAGTAGGAGGGGTAAAGGGGGAATAAAAGGAGGTAAAGGGTTAGAAGGGAGGGAAATAGTGTAAGTAAGGGGAAAGGGTAGGTAAAGAGGGGAGTTCACAGGGAGGGAATATTGAGGGAGGTGGTAGTCAAAAGGAAAATCCTTAAGGAGGGGAAGGGAGAAGGAAGAAACAAAAGCATAAAGAGGGAAGGGAACAGGATGGAGGGAAAGACACAGATAGTAATCATAACTGTGAATCTGAATGGGATGAACTCTCCCATAAAACAGAGGGGATAGCAGAATGGATTAAAAACCATAATCCTGCAATATACTATCTACAAGAAACACAATTGAAACAAGGGCATATGCACAGGCTAAAGGTAAAAGGCTGGAATAGAATATATTATTCTTCAGCTAAAGCAAAAAAAGCAGGGGTTAAGCAATCCTTAGCTCAGATAAAGCAAAAGCCAAAATAGATGTAATCAAACGAGATAAGGAAGGAAACTATATCCTACTAAAAGGCACCATCAAGAATGAAGCAATATCATTACTTAACATATATCAATCCAAGTGATACAGCATCCAGATTCCTAGAGGAGAAATTAAGGGAATCAGAGGAAGAAATAGACAGAAAAACTATACTAGTGGGGGGTTTTGTTTCCTCTTTCTCATTGTTCATTCCATTTGTTACAATCCTTCTTTATAACCTGACTAATGTCTAATGTGGAAGTATTTGCAGATCCTATACTTGATTGCATGCTGCCATGGTGGGGGTGGGGGGGAAGAAGGGAGGTGCGGAGAGGAAGGGGGAGAAAATTTGAAACTCAAGGGATGGTGGAACTGAATCTTGTAAACAAACATATTCATAAAGACAAAAAAAAATAGTAAATATATACACACACCCCAAAAAATAAAAGGCTGGATTATAATATATTATGTGACAGCTGAAGTAAAAAAAGCAGGGGAAACAACCCTGATCTCAGACAAAGTAAGAGCAAAAATAAATCTAATTACAAGAGATAAAAAAGGAAACTACCTCTTGCTAAATGGTACCATAGACAATGAAAGCATTCTTTTCAGATCATGATGCAATAAAAATTACATGCAATAAAGAGCCATGGAAAGACAGAATAAAATTAATTGGAAACTAAGTTAATATTAAAGAATGAGTAAGTCAAACAAGAAATCATAGAAACAATTAATAACTTCATCTGAGAGAATTACAATAATGAGACAACATAACAAAACTTATGGTATGCAGACAATGTGGTTCTTAGGGAAAATTTTTATATCTCTACATGCCTACATTAATAAAACAGAGAAAGAGGAGATCAATGAATTGGGCATGCAACCAAAAAAGCTATAAAAAGAACAAATTAAAAATCTCCAGTTAAATCCAAATTAGAAATTCTAAAAATCAGAGAGATTAACAAACTTAAAATTAAGAAAACTACTGAACTAATAAGTAAAACTAAGAGCTGATTTTAAGAAAAAAAATTGATAAACCTTTGATTAATTTGATTTAAAAAAAGAAAGGAAAAAAAAACAAATTACCAGTATCAAAAATGAAAACAGTGAATTTACCACCAATGAACAGGAAATTAAAACAATAATTAGGAGCTATTTTGCCCCATTCCATGCAAATAAATCTGACAATATAAGTGAAAAGGATGAATATATACAAAAATATAAATTGCCCAGAGTAATATTAGAGAAAACAAAATACCTCCATTTCAGAAAAAGAAATTGAACAAGCCATCGATGAACTCCTTAAGAAAAAATCTCCAAGAGGCCCAGAAGATGGCGGGGGACAGTGCAGAGGCCCTGACGTGGCCTGATCAGTGTGGCCGAAAGCTGAGCCACCAATGACAAGAGCCACTGCCAGTCTTGTCACTGCAGGGCTGGGACTGGACAGAGGTGGCTACAGAACCCACAAAATGATGGAGAGAAGTTAACCTCCCACTGAAGACAATCCAGCAGGCCTACGAGAAGGGGCCAGCACAGTACTCTGGGATCCCAGCCCAGCCCCACATGAACCAGAGGTTTTAGCCTCAGGGCGGCCACAACCAGCCCCAGATGGAAGGACTTCAGATCACCAGCAACTGTGGCAGTTTGAAGAATTATCAACCCATAGATGTTATGGACAAAATGAGAGGTCAGCGCAGTGTGGAATTTGGCACCTGGGAATTTGGGAGTGCGGTTGGCATTGGCCCCGGGGTGAGAAGAGGCTGAGGCGCTGCCTGCAGCCACAGCCATGAGGCTGCTTCAGAGCTCCTGGCCTAAAGATTGCAAGGGGACCAAGCAACGGATTTGCTATTTAGCGTGGAGGTATGAGAATAGTTGAAGGAAATAGAAGTGTGTGTGTGTGTGTGTGTGTGTGTATGTATGCATATATATATGTGTGTGTGTGTGTGTTTGTATGTATACATACATATATATTTCTATATAAGAGTGTATATGGGTATATGAACGCATATGTGAGAATGTGTATATATGTATACAGGTATACATAGACAGAGGGTACAGGACCAGTTGAATAGGAAGGGATGATACTTAAAAAGTGAAATTAAGAGGTGAGAAAGGAATATAATGACAGGAGATGGGGAGAGATAGAATGGGGTAAATTATCTCATATAGAAGAGGCAAGGGAAAACTGTTAGAATGGATGGCAAGAACAAGAAGGCAAAAGGAAACGAGTCAACCCTATTCTCAATGAATTGGGCTCAGGGAGGGAATCACATACACACTAAACAGGGTATCTCACCCTACCGGAGAGTAGGGGGGAGGGCATGAAAGGGATATGATGGAAGGGAGGGCAGACTGGGGGGGAGGGAAGTTGGAAGCACCCACTTATGAAAAGGGACAGGATCAAAGCAGAAAATAGAACAAGTGGGGGGTGGAATGGGATGGAGAGAAATATAGTCAGTCTTTCACAATATATCCACTATGGAAATGTTTTACATGGCTACACATGTACAGCCTACGTTGAATTGCTTGTCTTCCCAGTAAGGATGGGTGACAAGGGAGGTAGGGAAGGAATCTGGAATTCAAAGGTTTAAAATCAAATGTCTATATATATATTATTATTACTATTATTATTATTATTATTATTATTATATTACATGTAACTGGAAAATAAGATATACAGGCACTGGGGCATAGAGATCCACCATGCCCTACTGGAAAGTCGAAGAGGGGATGGGGGAAGACATAGGAGGGAGAAGATTGGGGGAGGGGATTTCAGTGGCATTGCTGTTTTTGGGGTGGTGCATAGGGGAAAAATGAGAAAATTTGTAACTCAAATTCTTGTAGAAATGAATGATGTAAACTAAAAAAATTAAATTAAATTTAAAAAAGGAAGAAAAAAATCTCCAGGACCAGATGGATTTATAAGTGAATTCTACTAAACATTTAAAGAACAATTATTTCCAATACTATAGAAACTATCTGGAAAAACAGGCAAGGAAGGAGCCCTACCAATTTCTTTTTATGATACAAATATGGTGCTGATACCTAAACCCAGAAGAGTCAAAACAGAAAAAGAAACTTACAGACCAATTTCCCTAATGAATGTAGAAGAAAAAAAAATTAAATATTAGCCAAGAGATTAAAACAACTTATCAGGAGGATAATACACAATGACCCAGTAGAAGGAATACAGGGTGGGTTCAGTATTAGAAAAACTGTCAGCATAATTAAACATAACAATAACAAAATTAACAGAAATCATATGAGTATCTCAACAAATGCAGAAAAAGCTTTTGACAAAATATAATGCCCATTCCTATTAAAGACACTGGAGAGTCATGGATGTCCATTATCACCATTGTTCAATATAGTAATAGAAAAATTAGCTTTGGCTATAAGAGAAGGAAAAGAAATTGAAGGAATTAGAAATAAGCAATGAGGAAACCAAACAATCACTCTTTGCAGATAATGTGATCCTATGCTTAAAGAAACCTAGAGAATTAACTAAAAACTACTTGAAATAATTAACAGCTTTAAAGTTTTCAAGATATAAAATAAACCCACATAAATTTTTGACACTTCTATATATTACTAACAGAGCCCAGCAACAAGAGATAGAAAGAGAAATTCCATTAAAAGTAACTGTAGACAATAAAAAAATATTTGGAGGTCTACATGCCAAGACAAATCCAGGAACTCTATGAACACAATTACAAAACACTTTCCACACAAAGTCAGATCTAAATAATTGGAAAAACATCAGTAGATCATGAGTAAACCGAGCTAATATAATAAAAATGACAATTCTATCTAAGTTAATTTACTTATTCCGTGCCAAGCCACTTAAACTACCAAGAATTATTTTACAAAGCTAGAAAAAATAATAACAAAATTTATCTGGAAGGACAAAAAGTTCAGAATATCAAGGGAACTAATGAAAAGAAATGCAAGGAAAGGTGGCCTAGCCATACCAGATCTAAAACTCTATTATAAAGCAACAACTATCAAAACAACTTGGTACTGGCTAAGAAATAAGAGTGGCAAATCAGTGGAATAGGTTAGATACACAAGACATAGTAGTCAATGACTATAGTAATTTACTGTTTGATAAACCCAAAGACTCCAGCTTCTGGCATAAGAACTCACTATCTGACAAAAACTGTTGGGAAAACAGGAAAACAGTATGGCAAAAACTAGGCATATATCAACATCTTACCCTGTATACCCAGAAAAGGACAGAATGGGTACGTGATTTAGCTATAAAAGGTGAAACTGCAGGCAATTTTGGAGAGCAAGGAATAGTTTACCTGTTTGATTTATGGAGAATCAAAGAATTAATGACCAAATAAGAGATAGAGAACATTATGAAATGCAAAATGGATAATTTTGATTACATTAAATTTAAAAAGGTTTTGCACAGTCAATGCAACCAATATTAGAAGGGAAACAGAAAGCTGGGAAACACTTTTTATAGCCAGTATCTCTGATAAAGACCTCATTTCTAAAATATATAGAGAACTGAGTCAAATCTATAAGAATACAAGTCATTCCCCAATTGATAAATAGCCAAAGGATATAAATAGGCAGTTCTGGGATGAAGAAATTAAATATATTTATAATCATATGAAAAAATGCTCTAAATCATTGTCCATTAGAGAAATTCAAATTAAAACAACTCTGAGGTGCCACATCACAGTTATCAGATTCGCTAACATGACAAAATAGGAAAATGATGAAAATGATGAAAAATCATATGTTTAATATGATCATACATGTATAGTTTATATCAGATTGCATGCTGTTTTGGGGGAGGAAGGAGTAGTGGGAAGGTGGAAATATTTGGAATTTACAACTTTAAAAAAATGAATGCTGAAAGCTAAAAATAAACAATATAATTTTTAAAAATTTAATGTAAGGCAGGAACTATTTCTCATCACACTATACAAAACCTTGGATAGAGATTCCATGGTGATTTTTTTTTCTCCTTTTCTTTTGGGCCATTTCAAATTAAATATACATATATATATATATATAAATATATATATTTATATATATATATATATGTGTGTGTGTGTGTGTGTGTGTGTGTGTATGTATGTATGTATGTATATACAGTTTTTTTCCTAGCAAGTTTGAAATGTCTATAAAGTACAAAAAGATATTTTTTAAAGCAATTGGGGTTAAGTAACTTGCTCAAGGTTGCACAGCCAGTTATTTCTGGGTGTGGTGCTAAGTATCCGAGCCTGTATTCGATCCCCAGGCCATCCCAACACTGGGGCCTGGGCTCTTACTCGCTGAGCCACCTGGCTGCCCCTAACAAAAAGATATTTAATAAGAATTTGTCCTTTTTTGAATAGTGAAATCTAATCATATCAAATCTCTGAAGATTAGAAAGTTAATTATTTATATAAAAGTTTATACCACATAAAGTACTTATTTCTTTTCTCTTTTAACCACAAATTGACATAATCAAGTATTTTTTCATTGCCTGCTATGTATTTGATTTTGTGCTTGACTCCACGGATAGAAACATTTAAAAAATGGAAAAAATCTCTACTTGCAAGGAATGTAATTATGGATTTTTTTGTTGTTGTTTATTTTGCTTTTTGGAGGGGGAAGAGCAGGGCAATTGAGGGTACGTGACTTGCCCAAGGTCACATGGTTAGTAAGTTTTAAATGTCTGAGGGCAGATTTGAACTCAGATCCTCCTGACTCCAGGGCTGGTACTCTATTCACTGTGCTACCCAGACGCCCTGTAATTATGTTTTAAAGAAAGAGATGATAAGTACATGTAGAAATATATTGAAGTTAATAAATATAATGGTATGCAAATATACACATTGTAAACATAGAAATGCATTGAGAGGAGGGTTAAACACTTGGAAGCTGATAAAGTAACTGAGATTGCAGAAGGAAAGAAGAAGAAGAAGGTCAGTGACACAATTTGGGGGAATATCCACAATAAGTGAATGTGATAAGGATGATTAGTCAATGAATGAGACTGAGAAGGATTGCTCAGGCAGGTAGGAGGAAAACCAGGAAAGAAGAGTGTCCTGAAAATCCAGAGAAGAGAAAGTATCAAGGAGTCAAACATGCTCAGTAGTATCAACTTCAGCAGATAAAGACTGAGAAACTCCATCCTATTTTGCATTTCGTAGAATACTGGTAAAACTGAGCAGGGTAATTTAGCTATGTTAAGAGTTCAGACTGTAAGAGGTTGAGGAATAGATGAGTAAAAAGGAAATGGAAGCATAAAAGGTAGACTGGAGAAAAAGAGAAGAGAGAAGTAAATGTCTTCATCTGAGATGATATAAATGGAAGAAGAGGTGCTTCATTCTGAATAAATTTTTTTTTCAGTAAAATATGATACAAAGTTGAAGAGCTCAGAGGTTAAAGCTTACAGGGATGAAGAAGGGGAAGGTATAATAGGAAACAGGTATATGTTTGAGGAGTGAAGAGAAAGTTTAGAATAAATTCTGTAAGGAGTGAGTGAGGTAGAGAACTAATTAGGGAGAAAAAAAAAAGGATTGCTTAACTTGAAGTGAGGGTCCAATTGCGCTGGGATAACATGAATTTGTGATGTACTCAGTCAGCAGGGTTGTAAGACTTCCTCCAACTGCCTTCAGAAGCTTATGCAAATGAGAGGAGGAGGACAGATGCTTAGTATGATCCAGGGAACAAACAATAAAAATTCACATGGTTATAATGTGACTAATTCTCATTAATAAAAATTCCAAGGGTGAAAAAACTGAAGCCAGTAAAATTAATTAAAGAATTTTGCCAGTCTGAGACACAAAAGAAATTTTAACAGTAGTCCAAAAGCAGGCTTATACCCTGAGCTGGTCAAAGATATAAAGTCTCATATACTCTGAAATATTAGCAGTAATACTTTTCTGTTACCATATACTCTTAGAAACAAAGTGGATGCCTATCCTATCAACTGGGGAGTGGCTAAATAAACTGTGGTGTTTAAATATAAAATAATACTACTGCACTGTAAGAAATTATGAACATGAAGAATTTAGATAATCGTGGAGAGACATATGAATTAGTACAGAATAAAGAAATAGAGTATGAAAAAAACAATAGAAAAATGACTACAAGGAAAATTAAAAAAATGAAACTGAACACTGTGACTATACTGATCAAGAATCTTATTTGGATCATGGAGGAGATTTGAGAAAAATGGACCTCCTCTTCTCTGCAGAGCTGGGAGACTCTGGGTGTGGAATATTGCATATACTGCCAAGCATGTTAGATATAATTAATTAGTTTTGTTGATTGTCTATTTTTTCTTCCTTTCTTACAAGGGAAGATTTGTTGAGTAAGGGATGAGACAGGGATGTATTCAGAAACAAAGTTAATGTAAAAATAAAGCATAATTTTTTAAAAATAGCCCTAAGAAAGTTTCTACATTAATTTATTTAAAAACTAGATGCATAACAATTTAATGAATAGGGAGCTAGCCTTGACACCAGAAAGAACTGGGTTCAAATAGCACCTCTGACATAGGCTAAAGTATAACTCTGGACAAGACATTTAACCTCTTGATACTCTGGGAAACTTGCCAAAACTCTAAATTATAGAGAAGACTCTGACCTACACTGGAAGGAGTTTTCTCATCTGGGAGCTTTCTATGCTGATTAAATCACAGATTCATTTCCTATCCCTTATTTGAAATTTATTGTATATTGGCGTAACACTGTTTTCAATGTGTTAAAGAGGTAACATCTTAATGTCAGAAGGTAAATGAATTTTGGATATATGGAGGAAGGAAATCAATAGGGGGAAGAATTTTACAAGTGAACATATTAATGATAACTAGAACTCTTGTGATGAATAGTTAGAGGTACACATCATTTGAAATCATTCCATTTGAATTAAAGTTCCTTAAAGGTAGAGACTATTATTTTCCACTCTGTATCCACAGTGCCTCGTATAGTGATATGGGCATAGCACAGAGTAGGCATTTAATAAATGTTTGTTGAAAAAAATTAATCTAATTACATGTCTTAAAGAAGTTGGTAAGTAAAACATACAATTGTAGGATTTAAAAGTGGAATTGCTAGCTCCATTTAAGGTATCAACCCTAAATCCTTCCTGATTTCCAGTTGTTAGCATTCCTAGAATTATTTTGTTTCTGCTTTTTAAGGATTTTGTATTTACTTGTCTGTGTGTTCATTGTGATCCTGCCTCCTACTAATACCCTCAAGTAGAATATAAATTCTCTGAGGGCAAGTGGTGGTTTCATTTTTGTTTTATAATCCTAATGCAAAACCAAAGAAGGTACTTTATAAATGCTTAATGGATTGAAGTGAAGTGATGCCAGGATGTATTGAACACCAGGATAGCAAGGAATGAAGGTTATTTTTTAAAGAAAAAATTAGCATTGTAAATATCAAGGAAGACAGCAGTAGTGAATGATAAAAGATGTCACTTTTGCATTTTGTACTTAAAGTTCAATCAAGCAGTATATAAATAGTAAACCAGGAGCCAAAGAGAATGGAGATTATCACTCTATGTGACCTTAGGCAAGTAACTTACCTTTTGGCCTCATTTTCATCATCTGTAAAATGAGGAGAGGGGATTAAATGACCTCTGAGATCTCTTCCAGAACTAGATATATAGTCCTGTGTTCTTACACATTTGTATATATTTTTAAAAATTCTGTTTGAACAATGTATTTACTGAGTCTAAATAATCTTCATAGTTCTGTGAAAAGCAGGGCTTCAGGAATTACTAATTTTGCCTCACCAGTATAAGGATCTTTAACACTAGACTCAGTGAATGTTTCACTTGGTAATTCAGCTCCAGTCTATTTCTTGTAGACATATTCAATTGATAATAATAATAATAACAATAGATAATCAATAGATGACATTCAGAATGTCTACTTTAGGCTATTAGAACTGATTAATACTTTTATTGCATTATGGTACATAAAGGAAGTATTACTATTTTTGCTCTTAAACATTTGTAGTCTACGTCCTAATACATGGTCATTTTTTATAATAGTTCTAAGTGGTGGTGAGAAACAAATAAATGAACAGATAAATAAATATGGAGATTCCTTAATAGTATCATTTAGAAGATATACATCTTTTACCTCTAATTTCTTTACTAATTTTTAAAAATAATTTTCCATTTCTTTATTTTTCAATTAGATTTATCTAAAACAGAGAAGGGAACATTAAAATCTGCTGCCACCATTTTGTTACTGTCTATATCTTCTTATAATTCAATTAATTTTTCCTTTATGCATTTAGATGCTAAGCTTTTTGAAGTGTATCTCTGCTACTCAAATAAGGAAAATGCTATAAAGGAACCACTGGACTCACAGACTCATAGAAAGTCAGAGGTGGAAGATACCATGGAAGTTTTCTAGACCAGACTCTCATATTTTTCAGATAAAAGTCACTGTAAGAGAAAGGCACTGAAGTTAATCATTCATTTATTATTGCCTCCTGATGTTAACTACCAGGAGCCAGAAACATATTGTGAATCAAGCTCCAGTATGATGTCCATTTAAGGTATGATGTTTGGATGGAGATTCCATTGTTCTGTGTCCTTCATCACATATCATTTAATTTTCCTTACCTATAAAATGGGGATTACAATATCCTTTTCCCTGGAATAGTCACAGAATGAATGAGACTATTCAACTCAACATACATGTATTAACACAGATTCTGGGTTAGACATATGGATGTAGTGTAATTTTATGAACTGGACAAAGTATCAAGGCTGGTGATAAAAAGACAAGGTCTTTGAGCTCTACTGCTTTCACATAATACCTATGTGACTATGAACAATACCTTTAAACTTACAGTGCCCTGGACAACTCTTTAACACTATAAATTTCAGGCAAGTTGCTGATCTCCTTCACTAGAGGTACTTTTTACACTTAGGATTCATTGCATGAATGAAATCAGAGGTTCAGGACCTTCTCTGCCCTGACCCTTCCATGCAAAGCTATGGGGAGAAAAAGCCAACAACAAAAATAATCCCTGCCCTCAAAGGTGATACCTATAAAGTGCTTTGAGTTGGGGGTTGGGACATGGTGGGGGTAAACTATGTAAATATGTAGTACAGTTGTTATTATCAACCATTGGCTGATACATGACCAGGATCTCCCAATAAATAAGTGTGATGCAATTTACAGAAGGCCCTTATTTAAACTCTTCTCAGTGAGGGGAAAACAAAAGCCCCATGAAGAAAGACACAGCAAAGTTCAAACTATCAAGTTTCCTACTTTTCTCCATTGTAGACCTACTCTGAATCCCATCAAAAACACAGCAACTAATTAGTTATTTGTTGAATCCATCAAATTGATTCAGCTGAGTCTGAAATACATGTCAGCTGGAACTGAAACATGGGCAGTGGAGCAGAGGGGAAAGCTTGAGGTCAAAGGGTAAAAAACTCAGCTTGCAGGAACTTGCATTTATGGTCTGAAAGGTTCCCATGGGATCAGCCACATTCCTCAGCAAGAGGAAAGCTGAGGAGAAAGCTTGTAAGGGCATGTATGGGATCCCAGCAACGAGCCTGGTAATACCTTTGTAGATTAGCGTTCACGCTCAGTTAATTTTGGGCTGATTTATGTGGCTTATGCTCACCTTATTTCAAGCACTTTCTGTTTTGTCCGCTTCACATTAAAACTGCTTCTTAGGCCTTGCCCTGATGGTTAGAAGAGGATATAACAGTGCCAAGGACATGGTTTGGGCTGGTTGGGTTTCATTTCCCTATTAGCTGGATCAGTACTCAAGATAATTACAAAGCAGACAGAGCAGGGGCTAATCCTGTTGAAAGAGGAAAACTATCAATCAAGCCCCAAAGCTATATATTTCCTCTTTCCCTCATAGCTTCAAAGCAGAAATGGCTCAGCCCATACCCTGACCATAACCGAGTGGTTTGAACAATGCCAGGAGATAGATAGTGCAGCCCCACTTCTAGGCTCCAAAGTGTTTACCAATTTCCAGTGTTGAGTGTCTACAAAAGCAGCATCTGTAACAGAGAGGTGTAGCCAAACCACATGTAGTTTTAATGGACATGAAGGTTTCCCAAGTATATCATTGCACAAATATGTCACTGTACACCTCGATAAATGGAGGAACTACCAAAAAATAAATCATTTCAGAAACATTTCTGTTACTTGTCGACACCAGTGATCTATTCCTTTTATGTATCATAGTTCACTTATCAGTAAGATATATTTGGACACTTTGATGAAGCCATGCTATCAGTGATGAAGCTAGATTATCTCCACTAGTGCAGATAACAGCTGATCCACACCTTCTCATCCAATGTGATTCGTGACTTTGTCCTCCATAAATCTTCCATTGTGAGTGAACCCAATACATGGATTCCCTTAGGGTCCTTTGTGTTTTAAGATTATCAGTTTAACACTCAGGCAATATAGCTATTCTCTCTTGTTTTTGCTACTTAAATGAAAACAAAAATTAATTGCCTGCTATTTGCAAACCACTGTGTAAGATCATGAGGATAGAAAGACACAAAACTATCTCCATTTTGGAGGAGCTTACTTGAGAAAAGTGAAGGAAAAGGTGGGAATACAATGTGTATACACATAATATAAAATAATATAACATGCCCCAGGACCACAGGTTCAGTCTTATAAAAACCAAGTTCAATTACCGCAACACACAAATTTCCTCCACTGAAAGTAGCCGCTAGAAAGACCTCATAAAATATCTTTTATCAATGTTTCCACTGATATAGGTAAAAGGATACCCAGTTCCTGCAAAAACACTCAAGATAACCTGCACATATTTGGGGTACAAGACAACATTTATTCTATTTCACAGAAAACCTGGGAAATATAGAAAGGATTCAAAATAATCCATCAACAACAGATACTGTTCCTCTCTGCTCTCAAGCGAATCCTCCTGTGATTTGTATTTCTCTTCAGAAGTGGAAAAACTTTGAAGATGATAGAGAGTATCCCTCAACCATTCAATGAGTGCCACTTTTCAAACAAAAGACCGCTGTAAACATCCAAACTTATGGAACCATCCTAAAGTTCTGTACTCCCTTCAGAAGAAAAAAGCCACCTGAGGTTGCTATATAGTCAATGTCTATCTCATTATGTCTTTATTATCCAAATAACTTAGGTAATATCAGAGGACACTGATTTTTCTTATGAACCGAACTCTAAATTCCCATGGGATTTTTCCAAAACAGAGACTAGATGGCCCTCAGAAAATGCCCATTTCACATATGTGGCATGATATTAAATCTGATTATTAGTCTTTTGTCTTTCTGCTTTCATAATGGTATATATGTATGAGGGGAAGGGAAATGGGACCCAGATTTCAGCACATAGTTCCTCTTAGGTCTGTGAGGGATAATTTGCAGTGAAGTTTCCCCATTCTGAAAAATCAAATCTAGAGTGGCTTCAGCATCCACTAGGCCTAAGTTTACAAGTTACCTGACCTTACTATATAATAGTACTATATATATATATATATTTATATACATATATATATGATATATAGTACTATTGGCCACTATTTGAAGAGTTACTGGAGAGAACAAGATTTTTGACAGAGAAAGATAAATTAGGCCATTATAATGGTACAAGCAAGATGGTATATATAAGGTACCGAACTAGGACAACAGATAAGGGAACAGAAGGAATATGATGGATACAAAAAACAATGTGGAGGTAGGATTTGCAAAATTTAGAAATTAAATGAATATGTGGGAAGAGGAAGAATGAGGAGTCAAGGATAACTCTAGGATTGTGCACCTGAGGGAATATAATCATGTACTTTATAGAATCAGGGAAGTTTGGAGGAGAGATGAGTTTGGGAAAAAAGTAATGAGTTCCGGTTTGGGACTGGCTGCACACAATGTCCAAGAGGGTGTTGGAAAGCTCAAGAAGGAGACCATAGCCTGACATGTATCTATGTAAATACACATATACATATAAGCACATATACATATGAAGACTATTAAATGCATGTATGTGCATATAAGTACAGTATATGATAGTCATATCTATCTTTGATTCATCTGCAAAGAGTTCATAGTTAAACATATGCAAGCTGAAGAAATGACCAAGTTAAACAGTGTAGAGAGAAAAGAGGACCCAGGAGATATGTTTGGGGTACACCCACACTTCAGTCTTGAGATCTGGATGATGGTCCAACAAAGGGAACTAAGCAGATGTTTTTTGGAAACATGAGAAAAAAAATAGATGAGAGAGTAACTCTGAAAAAATTATGGTCAGTAGTGTCAAATGCTACAGAAAATCAAGAAGGATAGGAACTAAGAGATCATTACTGGATTTGACAGAGATCACTCACTGGTACCTTTGGAGGGAATTTTCAGTTGAGTGATGAGATTCAAAGCCACATTGCAAGGGGCTGAGAAATGAATAAGAGGAGATAAAATGGAAGATATCTATAAATATAGCTTTTTCTAAGAATTTGGATATAAAAGGAAGGAGAGATATAGGACATCACCCCAAGATGTTGATAGGGTTGTGTATTTTTAAGGATGGGGAGATATGAACATTTTTGTCAGCAGTATGTAACTAGGTACCAGTTACATACCATAATAGTATAAAACTATACTAGTCTGGGGTGGCCAGGTAGCACAGCAAGTAAGAGCACCGGCTACAGTGTCGGGATGACCTGGGGATCAAATCTGGGCTCAGATACTCAGCACCACACCCAGAAATAACTGGCCGTGTAACATTGAGCAAGTTACTTAACCCCAATTGCTTTAAAAAAAAAAAACTATACTAGTCTAGTTGATAGGGAGAGATTCAAGATATGAAGTAGATTAATTGTGGGGAAATTAAAGGAATTCCTCAATTAGAGGAAATAGGAGCAGATGGAAAAATTGTTATAAGTAGATTGACTTGTCAAGAAGAAAGGTTACTTTTTAATCAGAGATTTGAGTGAGGGAGGTAAAAATGGGAGATGATGTCAAAGAGTTTTGAGATGTAGTACATAAAAGTACACAGAGAATGGTGGCTATTTTCTCAACAAAATGTGAAATGAGATCCTCTATAAACATAATTTCCTGGGTTACCATATCCATTCACTATATATCTATACACTATACACAGTACTATATGGCTTTTCTCTCTTGGTATATTCTCCCAACAATTTTGTTCTTCTGGCATAACCTTTGAGTACCCATGACCTCCATGACATGATGAAGGACATGAATAAGACTTTTGTGGAGGAAGACAAATATTAATTGCCTAAATATCATAAACACCTTAATTAATTATTTGTTTTTCCAGCAAGCATTTATTGGGTGCCTGGAATCTGAAAGGATTCCTAAGTTACAGTTCTTTCCCACAAGAAGGTTACAATATTGTATGGGAGATAGGCTAACTAAAGGCACAAATGTAATGTTAATGGATTTAAGATCTTCCCTGCCCATTAATAGGCCTTACTTGTGGAGCCCATTGAGGGAAACTTGCTTAGAGGAGGCTTACCTGTAGGAAGGCTTTCACACCTTTTGCTAATTTCTAATTAGGTACTGAGTCAGGAGGGTTGTGTTGCCTTCTGGCTCTGAGAAGTGTATATATACTCTGAGTTGGTATTTTGCTTTGGAGAAGGATCTTTGCTTATGAGAAGGATCTTGTGATTCCCTGGTCAAGATTCTGAGTGGCCATATGTTTAGAGTTCCTGACTGCTCATATGTAAAGGCTCTCATCTAAGGATGTATGTAAAGTGTATGGTTGATTCAGGTAGTCAGAGCCCTGTCTGTTGGTCTTTATTTCTCTGCTTGTATTTTCTCTGAAGTTCTGGGTACTGACTTTTCCTCTGAACTAGTGAATGAAATTTAAAAAGACTGTTGACCCCTTAAACAGCTAGCTTTCCTAGTAAATCAGATCTAAGAACCTGTACTAGCAGTTATCCAGGGTATGGCAGTGTGGTTGCCCCTACAACAAATTAACACAAAATAAAGTGTGCATTCTCTCTACTTTGAATAACATGTATGAAACAAATGGCTTTGAGAATTTAGAGAACAGAGAGATTGTTTCTGACAGTGAAATTTTGTTAACAGATGTGGTATTTAATAAACTTATTAATTATAGGGTTATATTTAGCTGGACCATGAAGGATAACTACAAAAAAAAACTGAGGAGTGCCTTTGCTTTTTTATATCATTCAGTCAAAAGGCTGCACCCAAGGACCTAGAAGGCCACATGCAGCCTCTAGGCCACAAGTTCCCCACCCCTGCTTTAGTCTGACCCTTTCTTTCCAGTATTCTTTCACTTTACTAATTTGTATTCACTCTAATCTAGTGCACAGGACTATTTTCCTCTCTTCACTTATGACATTTCCTCTTTTACCACCTCTGTGCACTTCTGCCAAGTTATCTCCACATCTGTAATGTTCAGTTTACTGTACTAATACCACACCTACCCCAGCACCTCTGTACCCTAATCTCTCTGGACTTTCTTCAAGCCTTAGCTCAAATCTCACCTTCTTAATGAGGATTTTTCTGGTCTCCCCAATCCCTAACCTGCTAGTATCTAAACCATCCAATTCTGTCTTCCATTTGCTTTTTATAAATCTTTTGTGTGCCTATTTATTTACATTAAAATGCTTTATCTTTGCCCTTCTTTATCTACAGTGCTAAGCACAATGCCTGGCATGATATGTTTTGTATAAATGTTTATTGAATGATTGACAGATACAATGTTCATTTTCTCTTTTTTTTCTTTTTGCTCTCTCCACTTACATTGTTTTAGTTATGTTTCCATTACTTTTCCTGGTGCTGTGTATATCACTTTTTATTAGTTCATATGTCTTCCCATACCTTTTAGAATTCTTCAAGTTTAAAGTATGTTGCCATCCATGCACAATTTATTTTGACATTCTCCAATCCATGTGCATCTATGTTGTTCTGCTACTATGAAAGAGGCTAATATTAATATTTTTGATGAATATGAGCTTTTCTTTCTGAATTTGACCTCCTTGGGATTTATGCCTAGCAATGGGAACTTTGGGTCAAAGGATGGAGGCATGTAATTCCCTTTCTCCACATAATTTCAAATTGTTTTCCAAAATAGTTGGACCAGTTTACGTTTGCACCAATAATGTATTAGTGTGCCTGTCATTCCACAGCCCTGCAGCATGGATACTCAACTTCTGTTATCTTTGTCATCTTTACTGATTTGTTCCATGTGTGGGAAAACCTCAGAGTGGTTTGGATTTGAATTTATTTTACTATTAGTATGCTGGAGCTAACTTTAGATGGTTGTGTATGTTTTTCAATTGTTTTGAGAATTGTTCAAATCCTTTAACCACTCATCATTTAAGGAATGGCTCTTGAACATACACACATATACATATACATATATATATATATATATACACGTGTATGTATACATACATATATAAGCTGCCTATTATTCTTAGAAATCTGATCTTTATTAAGGATATTTTGATATGCAAATCTTCCCCTAAAATGCTTTCCATTTTTATAACATTTGAATTTATTTTGGTCATGCAAACACTTTTCAAGTAATAAAAATTATCTATTTTTATCATGAGACATCCCCTCCTAAACTCAACATGTCCAAAAGCTGAACTCTATAATTCACCTTCAAACCCTCCCCTCTTGCAAACTTTCCTATTACTATTTGGGGCAACACCATCCTTCTAATCATGCATGCTCATAACTGAGGTTGTGAACATGGGGCAACCCTTTATAACCATGTTCACTGCCAAATCTCATTCACATTACCTTAAAAATATTTATTGAATACAACTCCCTCTTCCCCATTACTACTGCAGCCACCTTGGTTCAATCCCTTATCACATCCCACTTGCATTATTACAATAGCCTAGTCATTGCGCTGTTTCAAATCTCTTCTCTCTCCAATCCATCCTTCATTCAACTAACAAAATGATTTTTAAAGTGTAAGTCTGACCACATCACTCCTCCTGCCTCTATTCAATAAACTAGTAATGGTTCTTTTTTGTCTCTAAAATGAAATATAAAACCCTCTGTTTGACATTTAAAGTCCTTCATAAAATGGTTTCTTCTTAGCCTCCAATCTTCCTATATCTTGCTCGCCTCCAAACATTCTGCAATCCAGAGACAGAGAATTCTTCATTGATCCTCAAACAAGATTTTTTTTTCTGATTCCATGCATTTTCACTGGCTTTCCTCCATACTTGGAATTCTCTCCCACCTTATCTTTTGTTCTAGGTTGCTATGCCTTTTTTCAAATTGTAGCTAAAATCCTACCTTTTTAAAAGTAACTTTTCCTCTAACTGGTGGCATAGTGGCTACAGCACTGGTCCTGAAATCAGGAAGCCCAGAACTCAAATTCAGCTCTGGGTTTACTGGCTTCTATGATCCTGGATATGTCATTTAAGCTCTGTTTGCCTCAGTTTCCTTGACTCTAAAATAGGTTTAAAATAGCACCTGTTTCACACTGTTGGGAGGATCAAGTGAGATTTTGTACATATATGTTTATATGCAAAGAAACCCATTTATCCAAATCAATAGCAAAGCAGAAACAAACAAAAAGGATATCCATAAGAATATGTACAAGATAATACAGACTAAAGGAACTCTCCTACTAGGGGAAAGGTAATTGAGCTCAAGCAAGCGAACAACCAAGATCTAATCCAAGAGGGAAATTTCCTTGGAGTCTCTAGAGTAACAACCTGAGAATAAGGACATGATTCAATTCCACATCTTAGCTTCTTCTGAGTCTCCCTCACTTTATGGCCCTGAAGAAAAGTTAGAATCCCATGTGTCTTCTGTCTCAATGAAAGAGGGAGAAGAAAAAGGAGCCCAAAAGAGCCTAAAGAGACCATCTTTCCTTTCTTGCCATCTCTTCCCCATGCGTCACACAGGAGCAGGGGACTGATCTCTACCAATGAAGATAGTCTCATAGCAATGGGCTCCAAGATTCAGGTGACATTCCTTCTCTGTGCCAAAACGCTTTGCAGTACCTTGCAAAGATCAGCTAAGGTAATTCCAAAACCTATAGCTTTATGAAAAAAACAAAAAAGCAAGGATGATTTTCCCAGAGTCCCAGGTAACTAACCTCCGGTAACAATGAAACTGAAATAAATATACATTTTATGTGCAGTAGACATGGTACTGTACAGAGCATCTGGGAGGATACTATACAGTGACAACATGATTCAACACATGTACATTTCCAAAGCACATTCATATTCAAAGTACACAGCAATTAATCAAAACCAACAATCATAACTAACTAAAGGAAGCTAACTACAATGATAGCACTATCATTGTTTGTAAAATGCTTAATATATTGTCATAAACTTTGTAGATGATTTATAAATGTTTATTCCTTTCCCCTTTTCATCCCTTCCCAGTCCCCTTTAAGGTTAGTGATTTTCCTCTGTTGATTATCACTCATATATGTACACATATACATATATACATACATACACACATAAGTGTGTATACATATACACCTCTGTATATATGTGTATAAATATATATGCATACACAATATAATCATAGTTATAGATATCCATGTATATCCATATTTATTTATCTAGTATGAGTAGGGTTTAAGGCATGATCTTCAAGAAAGAAATTTAGGCAGGGAACCCCAAATAACTTGGTTTCAGTGATCAAAATTAACCATCCTTCAGGCAGAACACCCACAGGTGTTCATGATACCCCAAGTGAGGAGGAGAAGGAAGGGCATGGGAGGGAGGGGAGGACAGGAGAGGAAGAGCTGAGTTGCTCTTCTGGAGCTGTGTTTGGCCCAGCTGGGTCCCCTTTGGGGCAGCTCAAACTACTCATAAGTTGTGGTTTGCCCTTTGTTCTGAAAGAGGACCATGACATCAGGGAGATGATGAAGGACTTGCAATTGAATTGGATTGAGTTAGGGAGGGTCGAGCAAAGTCACCAGCCTCACTTTCTTCTCCAGAGCCATCTGGGTCCGGTGGCAGATATAGATCCCCACGACTGGAGATGTTCCAGGATGCAACGGGAGACCTTGGCCCTTTTAACCTAAGGTCCTTTCTAGTTCATCAAGTGAATAGGCCTGTTTAGTTATTTTGGGGGCCCTGCTGGCTTAGAGTGAATTGTAAATAGCAATCATTTCTCTTTTGGCCAGCAACCCTGAGGATCTTCCCCTCCCAGTTTGATTCTTTTTTTTTTTTTTTAATTAAAGGGGCCATCCTTTGACTCACTTATTAAACAGGCCTATTTACTGAATGGGCATTCAGTAAATAAACTGATAAATAAAATAAAACTCGAAAAGACCTCTTCCAGAACTAAGTATAAACCACATATCTATTTATCATTTGTATGTAATTATTTAGATGTGTTCTCCCTTATTGGATTGTGAAGTCTTCGAAGGCATAGGTTGTTTCCGACTTTATATCCCCACTGCTTATTACGTCTTGCATAAAGTATGCTTAAACACAAGTATTTACCGCCCAACATCCGCCCCAGCGCACAGTTGTTCCATTCTTTCCACCCTGGCAATGTGCGTCCCCTTGGATACACAACGCTCCATCCACCTGCAGCTGCAAACTCTGTTGACCTCCCTTTGCTGGCCAGCCCACTCCTCCACTTGGCCCAGCAGGGCAGGCCTGGGGGCTCGGGGCGGGAGGGGCGGACGTCCCTAGGGGCCTGGCCACGGGATTTTACTTACTCTTAGAGCTCCAGGCCCCTCCGGGCCGGTCTACTCGCCAGTCTCCCCTACTTTTTCTCTGCTCCATCTTCCCGGCGTTGCCGACCTCCCAGACGGCCTCTGGTTTGCCTTCCTTCTCAGCTTGCACCTCCAGCTTGGGAAGGGTAACCAGCTAGGGGCAGGACCAAGGTGCTGCACAAGTTGGCGGTGCTGAGCAGTTGTAACGTGGGCAAGAGCGCGCTGACCATGAGCCCACCTCTGAAGACTCCTGCCGCACCCAGCTGGTGGTGGATGGCGAGCCCTTCCTTCGAGCTGGACGTCCTAGACACAGCGGGCGGGGAAGAGCACCAGGGCCTGACACCAGGAGGTCCTGCGCTGGGTGGAGGGCACTACGGAGATGGGAACATCTTCCGGGACCAGCTGTGGAGGGTCACGGACACTGACCACATCCCCCTCGTCCTAGAGGCCAACAAGACAGACCAGGCCGACTTCCCGGTGACCCCAGTTCTGGGCCAGGAAGCGGCCGAGGCCTTTAGGGTGCCCTTCATGGATACCTCGTCCAGGGCCCGGCAGGGCGTGGCGCATGCCTTCTGTGAGCTGGCCCAGGAGATTCGGCGGACCCACGTCCAGGAGCTCATGCGCCTCCCTCACCCGGTGCAGAACCAGGGCTGCGGGTTCAGGCGCTGCAAGATCCTCTGAGCAGGTGCTCCCAGCCGCCAGCCCCCCCCCCCCACCGCTAGTCCCCCCCCCCCCCCCCCCCCCCCCCCGCCTGCCTCCAAACCTTCCTCAGCCTTACCCGGCCCCTCCCCAGCCTCCAGGCCTCCACCTGGACTTGGCCTTCTGTCTGCTCTTCAGGGGACTCCTCTGGGGCCGCCGCCCAGCTGAGCCTCACCAGTATTTCTCCAGGAGCTTCTCGGAGGACTCATCAGCATTTCTCCACTCGGGCTTTTTGGACTTTTTTTTTTTTTTTTTAATTCTCCCTCCCCTCCCCCTTTAAGAAGGAATGACTACCTCACTGTCTCTGTACCTCGATCAGGCAGGAAAAGACGGGCTCCCTCTTCCCGTGGGCAGGTCCCCTGGCCTCTCTGGCTGCCCAGGCCCCACAGAGTCGAGCCGGGGCCACTTCCTTCCCCGTCTGGCACCATGCCCTCAGCAGCCTCAGAGACCCTACTCCACACCAGGGCACTAGTGATTCCCCCTGGGCGTGGGGTGTTTGCTCTCTGGGGCTAGGTCACAGCAGGTGTGCCCCGAGGACCTTATCTGTGGTGTTGGGGAGGAGCCCTGGCCCGAAGTGGCCCCCAAGACCATCCTGGGAGATGTTTTTTTGTGTCACTCATATTGAGTCTGTCAGTGTAGACTTTTGTCTTCCACTTGGGTGTCATCCCAAGTACTTGCCCTAGCAGCTAGAGAGGGTGGGGGGTAGAAAGTAGACCTGTTTCTTGCCAGAAGGAAGCCTTGGGTGGGAAGTGCCATCAGTGTTACTCTGATTGTTAGGTTTCATTTGACTTGAATGGGGGTAGGGGTTTTAGGCAGTGGGGTTAAGTGACTTGTACCCAGAGTCACACAGCTAGTAAGTGACTCCAGGGTGAGTGCCCTATCCATGGTGCCACCTACCTGCCCCTCATTGTTAGGTCTCAGAAACAGCTAAACCTTTACCTTAGACCTTGTGGTGAACTGCACTGTCTTGTTGCCTCCCGGAGAAGGGGGGCTGAGGTGGGAGGCAGGCTGTCAGGGTTCTCAGCAGAGACTTCACAGCTGCAGGTCGAGTAGGGTAGGAGCTGTCTGACCTGGGCATCCCTGTGCCACATTGGGAGCATTGGTACAAAGGGCAGTTGGGTGATGCCCCTGTTTCAGTTGAGAGTAGGAGGGATTCTAAAGCTTCCCGTATATTATTCAAAGCTGGCTATCTTTCTTGAGTTCTAGTATTTATTACAAATAAAAGTTTTTGGTTTATTTATTAAAAAAAATAATTGACATGACATATATCCCCTAATTAAGAATTTTTGCTTGGCCACAAATATGAAAGGTACCTGATCTCATTCTCTTTTGAATGTTTTTTATGCTGTAACTATTCATAATTATTTTAGATGCTTAGTTGGATAGAAATATATGTATACATATGTACATGTATATATATATACATATATATGGAGAGAGAGTGAGCTATGGAATGATATGTAAGATGATGGTTAAAATTTAATTTCTGTCATACAACTTTCCAGGTTTTCCAGCATTTCTTAATAAATTCAGAATTCTTACACATATAATTTTTGTCCTTGGATTTATAAAACACTAGGTTAATGAGTTCTATTATTTATAATTATTCATTATGTACTCTCTTCATTGATTTACTTTTCTATTTTATAACCAGTATCAATAGTTTTGATAGTTACTGATTTTTTTAAATTAATTTGATATCCCAGTGTTTCTAAACCTTTTTTTTTCCACTAAAGGAACTTTATTATTATTTTATCTAGTGTCTTAATATATTTAGTTGGTAATTTCTTTGGTATATTATTAAATTGCCAAAGTTATTTAGGCAGTAGTACCTTTTTTATCTTTTACCATTTTATATGGCCCAACCATTAGTAATGTATATCCTTTCAATTAATGGTTATTCTTTAGTTTAAAAAGAAAGTTTGCAGTTGTACTTGTATGTCTTTAGTGTACCTTGGCAGATTGGGTTTCAGTTATTCTATGCATTTTTAAGTATTTTTAATGGGACTTTCCTTTCTATTATTTCCTCTTGGATTTTGTTATTGAAATATATAATTGCTGATAATTTGGGGGATTTGTTTTATATCCTGCTCCTTTACTGAAGCTTAATTGTTTCAATTAAGTTCTTTGATGATTTGTTGGGATTTCTAAGTAAATAATCATGTCCTTAGCAAATAGAAATAATCCTCTTTCCTCTTTGTCCATGTTTATAACTTAAAGTGTGTTGCCTTATTTCTCTGTTTTCTCTAGTATACCTAGCACAGTGTTGAGTAAAAAAGAAAAGTAGGGATATTCTTGGTTTGTTTTTATATTTATTGGAAAATTTTTAATCTTTTCCAATTGCAGATAGTGGGTTTTTTGTTTTTGATTCATGTTTATCATATTTTAAAAAGAATTTCTATACCTGTGCTTTTTAGAGTATTTTGTTTGTGCTATATTTTCTCAAAGTTTTTTTTTAACATCTTATAATTATTTGGTTTGGGGTGCTTTTAAAATAATTAATTATGTTCCTTGCTTCTTAACTTTGAACCATCCTTACTTAACTAGTAAAATCTAATTTGGTTATGGTTGAATACATGTATTCCTGTAGTTATTTTAGCTAGAATTTAATTTTAAGTTTTTGTAACAATTTATTATAGATACAGATATATGCATAACTCTTTTTTTGTTTGTTTTATTCTTCACTAGTTTAGGTTTTAGTGCTATATATATTTCATAAAATAAATTTGGTAGAATAGCTTTTTTCTATGTTTTGAAAATAATTTTTGTATCATAAGTATAAATTACCATGAAAACATTTAATAAAAGTTACCTATCTATCGATCAGGACCAGAAATTCTTTTCTTTGCCTGCAGGGGCCAGAAAGACATCATTCCATCACAAGTCAGTCTGTTCACTTGACCTTTTCTAAATACTGGGGACTGAGAAAGATACTATTCCTTCCTCATCCCCCTACTAGTCTTCAGGGCTATTCTGCCAGCAGGAAAAGGAGAAAAATTCTGTTCCATTGCGCCCTACGTAGTTCTCCTTGCCTGAGATGCCTAATATAGTGAGAGGACTCTACTATAATTCACCCCATAATTCATCAGTGATTAACCAACTCTCATCCCATCATATCTTTTTCCTTCTAGTGTTTGGAACCCTACTGCCTTCTTCTTTATTCCAATTCCCTTCGTCACAGTCCAACCCTCACTCTCACATTATAAAATTACATATCTGTTTTGCTACGCTTTCTTCAATGCTTGCTCTGTAGGTAGCAAGTATGTTTTCCTCTTAACTGTTTTCCTTTTCCACTTATTCCATCTTGTGGCTTTCATCGAGAACTGGCTCCTTCCTAGAGGAGTCTGACATAAGCAACCTAGCAAGCCTTTCTGAATAGTTGGCACATGATTATCACAATAGGTACATAAAAAGCCTTAACAAAGAAGAACACTCATTTATGCTTTATGTATGGATTCACTAGAAACTTTCCCAGTTAATACAGAGTGAAATAAGAATGTCAATTCATTTTCCTGCTTTTATTCAATGTAGTTCTAGAAAGGCTAGCAGTAGCAGTAACATACAGAAAGAAAATAAAGGCGTAAAGTTGAACAGGGAGGGGACAAAACTCCCTATTTGGTAATCAAGTAATGGTTTACTTAGAAAATGCTAAGGAATCATAAAAAGATGATAGTTTAAGTAAAATCACAGGCTAAAAAATAAACCCCAAAATTCCAACAGCATTTTTATAAAATTAGAAAATTCAAGAAAAATAATAGAAAAGCAGTGTCTATTTAAATAACAACAAAATTCTAAAAAAATATTTGGGAAGAATAACAAAACAGTGGCTTGGCATGAAGCCAAGATGGTGAATTAGAGGCAGCTACCCAACCAAACTTTACCAACATTCACCTCCAGACAACTTTAAAATGTCACTTCAAAAAATTTGGAATGACAGAGCCAACAAAATGTTGGGGTGAGACATTTTCTGGCCTAAGAAAACTTAAGACATTGGCAGGAGAAGGGTGTGATACTGGGTTGGAGGTCTGTTCAGAGTCCACATGAGGAGTGGCAGCTACAGTGACTGCAGCAGCAGCTCTGGAAACTAAGCCTAGAGATGGTAAAGGTTCAGCCAATTTGTCAGGAAGAGGTTTCAGGGGACCTTTTGCTGACACTGGGTATAGGTGGCACTGATTGGCAACTCTATTGTATATATACAGTTCTGGATTGCAGTTTCCAGGGCAGAGAGGAGTGCTGTTGGTCAGTCACAAGGAAGCAGAGACCTTGCTCACAGTTCTAAAGCAGATGAGCACTAGCACTTGTGGCTACAATGGATCAGAAGCTCTTTCTGGATGAAGACCAAAGCATAGAGCAGGAGAGCACCGACCATACTTCTCCTGGGATCACACCACTTTGGAAGCATCAAAACTTTCAGATCCCCAGAACTATGAAAACAACAGCATGAAAAAGCCTAAAGCTTAAAACAATAGTGCTTCCCCACCCAAAGTGAGTAGAACCCAACTTTAACATAGAATTCAAAATCAAGAATAGACTGGGAAAATTAGCAAACAACAAAAGAATTTGACCATAAATAGTTACAACATAGAGGTGGCCAGGTGGCTCAGTGAGTAAGAGCACCAGCCCCAGTGTCGGGATGACCTTGGGATCGAATCCGGGCTCAGATACTTAGCACCACAGCCAGAAATAACTGGCTGTGTAACCTTGAGCAAGTTACTTAACCCCAATTGCTTAAAAAAAATAGTTACAACAATGGCAAGGAATTCCAAAACATAAACTCAGAAGAAGACAACTGTGAAAAAGCAACAAAAAAGCATCAAACAAAAATGCTAATTGGACCCAAACCCAACAATAGTTCCTGGAAAAGTTAAGAGATAAGTATGATATAGGAAAAATAGGGAAAAGAAATGAGAGTGATGCAAGAAAGTTATGAAAAGAAAATTAACAGCTTGGCAAAAGGCAAAAATATTGAAGAAAAAAACACCTTTAAAAACAATTGGCCAAATATTAAAAAAGAAAGAAAGAAAAAAGGTACAAATTCCCTGAAGGAAAGAACATCTTAAACAAAAGAATTGACCAATTGGAAAATGGGGTACAAAAGCTCACTGTAAGAAAGACCTTGATGTTTTCCTTAAAGATTAGAATTGGGCAGGTAGAAACTAATTACTCCATGAAACATCAAGAAACAATAAAATCAAATCAAAAGAATGAAAAAAAATAGAAGAAAATGTCAAGTTGGATCCAGAAGAGATCATTTAAAAACTATTGAACTCATTGAAAGCCATGATTAAAAAAAATAGACATTGTTTTTTCTAGAAATTATAGAGGGAAACTGCCCCAATATCTTAGATCAAGAGGGTAAAATAGAGATTGAAAGAATCCACTGATCACCTCCTGAAAGATAATCCCACACTGAAAGCTTCCCAGAATATATGAGAGTGAAAATCTAGGGCTCCCAGGTCAATGAGAGAATATTGCAAGCAGCCAATTCTCATGGAGCCAGGATCAGGATCACACAAAATTTAGTGGCTTCTATATCAAATGAGAAGAGAGTCTGGAGTACAACATTCCCAAAGGCAAAGAAGTTAGCATTACAACCAAAAATATTCTACCAAGCAAAACTATGTCATCTTCCAGAGAATTTAATGAAGTATTTAGTGAAAGAGATGACTTTCAAGCATTCCTTATGATTAGACCAGAGCTGAAAGAAAATTTGACATTCAAACAGAAGACTCAAGAGAAGCATAAAACAGTAAACATAAAAGAATAATCTTAAAGAACGCTATAAAGTTAAACTTTTAATATTTCTATATTGGAAGATGACACATGTAACTTCTAAGAACTGTATCATTATTATTAGGGGAGTTAAAAGGAGTTTATGTAGTCAGAGGGCATTGGTGTGAGTCGACTGTGTTAGAATGATTTAAAAATTAATAAAGGAATAAGAAAAAGGGATTTATTGGGAGAAGAGGGTAGAGAGAGATAAAATATCAAAAATTTTCTCAAAAAGTGGTACACAAGGAAGAACTTTTACAATGGAGGGGAAAATAAGGAGGGCAGCAGTCAATCAATGTTTAAACCTCACTCTCAGAAGAATTCTTTCAAAGAGGGAAGTAAGTGTGGGTGTGTATGTGTGGATACAGACATAAAATATATAATATGTATGTGTATGTATGTGTGTTTACTCTGTTGTATATAGAAATTTAATTTACCCAGTAGAGGAACAGAAGGAAAAGAAGACAAAAGAAAGGGAGAGGAATGATAAATGGCTAAGTGGATTAAATAAGGCAGTTGTTATAAAGTCCATAAAATGGACTTTTGATGAGGTACAGGATGAAAAGAGAGAGGAAGAAACAAGAAAATGGGATAGAGGGCAATATGGGTAATCAAAATTGCAAATGGGAGGGGGTCACCTACAAAATAGAAACCAGAATCCAAGAACACATTATTTATAAGAGATACTCTTAAAACAGAAAGACATACAGAGTTAAAATGAAATGCTGTGAGAGAACCTAAGATGCTTTAGCTAAAGTAAAAAAGATAGTGGTAACAATCACGATCTCAAACAATGAAAAAGCAAAAATAAACCTAATTAAAAATAATCAGGGAGACTACATTATGCTAAAAGGTATCATAGATAATGGAGTAATATTTTTAAAAATTACAATTTTCTGTGATTGTATCAACAATGCAATATTCACAGTGCCTATGGTAGCTATAAATATGCTGATAGGGTTATTAATCACAAAATATAACAGGCTTTCTCCATGTGGAACAAAGCTAGAACATTTATTCAAATACTAGAAAACAGTCCCAAAACCAGAAAGTCAAAGCCATCACAGTAGCTATAGAGTTGGCACACATAGTTAATGTAGTAAGCACCCACATTCTCAAACCTTCAAAACAGAACAGGCTACCTTAGGCAAAGTTCCTCCTCTTCTCACTCGCAGCAACTGCTCAGCATCCACACAGCTCACTACCAGCAGCTCCAGCCCCCCTCAGTTCCCGTTCCTGGCATTCCTCAGCAGGAGTACTTAGCAGAAATTCTGGGCGGCTCAAAAGAAAAAAAGGAGTTCGCGCTGCTGCCTCTACCCACTGGCTCCACCTTGGCTCCAGCTTCCTCCTGCCCCACCCCTTCCTGCTATATCAGCAAGTACAAGGGGCATGAAAGATCTTCAAATCCCATAACCACTGCAGTGATTCATTTGTCAAATATATACTTAGTATAGAACTGAGTTAAAATTTTAAAAATAAGAGCCATTCATTACCCAATTGAAAAATATTCAAAGAGTATAAAGAAGCAGTTTACAGGAGACAAAATCAAAGCTATCTAGAATCATGAAAAAAATGCTCTAAATCTCTTGATTAGAGAAAGGCAATCTTGGGTACCACCCCACAACTATCAGAAATGACAAATGCTGGAGGGGATGAAATGAAAATTGGTACGCTAGAAATGTTCAACAATTCTGGAGAACAATTTGGAATTATAGCCAAAGGGCTATAAAACTGTGCATACCCTTTAACTCAGTAATACCAGTACTAGATGTGTATGCCAAAGAGATCAAAGGTAAAGGGCCTATATGTACAAAAATATTTATAGCAGATTTTCTTTTTTTGTGTTGGCAACTAGAAATCTAGGAGATGTTCATCAATTGAGGAATGACTGAACAAGTTGTGGCATATGATTGTAATGGAGTGTTATTGTGCTAAAGAAATGATGAAGTGGTGGTTTCAGGGAAAGAAAAAAACAACATGGCAAGACCTATGTGAACTAATGCAATATGAAATGAGAAAAACCAGAGATCACTGTACATAGTTAAAGCAATGTTGCAATAATTATCAACTATGAAAAACTTGGCCACTCTGATCAATACAGTGATCCAAGACAATTCCAAAGGACTCATGATTTTTTTTTAATTCTACCTTCAGAAAGATATTGATGTTCAAGTTGAAGCATAATTTCTCACTTTTTTGTTTTATGTTTTGATATGCTTAATATGGAAATGTGTTTTTTATTATTGCATATGTATAATTTATATCATTGCTTGCCTTCTCAGTGTGTATGGGGGGATATGGAAGGGAGGGGGAGAAATCAGAGATCAAATTTTAAAAAGAAAAGAATGTTAAAATAAATAATATATTAAAATCTTAAAAAAATTTAGAAATAAATTTATCAAAGTTCATCCAATCTTTCTGTAAATTAAATTATGAAAAGACCTTTTAAAAAAATTAAGTGCTTGTAGCTAAGCAATGACAATAGAATAAAAATAAAAATAATGCCAATATTAATTTAGAGTTTTAATATGATAATAATCACACAACCTAAGAGAAACTTTACAGGTTTAGAAAAAATAATATCAAACTACATTTGGAGGATTAAAATTCTAGAATATGAATGGAAATAATAGCAAAAGATAAGGACAAAAATGAAATTGAATTTATAGACTTCAATATATATTAAGTAGCAAAGATCAAAATCATTTAGTTTATTTAAAAAATGAAAAGTTGACCAAAAGAACAATAAAAATAATAAAGCTCAAAAACTCATTTTCTGATAAAGCCAAAACCATAAATTATGAAAGACCCCTATTAGATAAGAACTGTGAAGAAAACTAGAAGGTAATCTGGAAGAAATTAAGTATGGGGGTGTCCAGGTACCACAGCTAGTAAAAGCACCAGCCCCAGTGTCTGGATGACCTAGGGATTGAATCCGGGCTCAGACACTTAGTACCCACCCAGAAACACCTGGCCATGTAAACTTGAGCAAGTTACTTAACCCCAATTGCTTAAAAAAAAAAGAAAAGAAATTAAGTATGCCAGAAATGTACACCATATTCTACAAAAAATCTGAAAGGAAGAGAACCTATCAGTTGGGGGTGGAGGGGAAGGAAGAGTTTTTAATATCACACTTTTAATGAAGTGTGATATGCAAAAATATAATAATTTAGTGCAAATATATGACAAAGTAATTTCCCATACATTTTCATACAAAAATCTTAAAACTAATATGAAAATATCAACAACTTCATGAAAAAAGTCTAAATTCCTAAGAATAGAAGGAATGTAAATTAAAACAATTGTAAGTCTTTTTCCTATACTTAGAAAACTGACTATGATAAAAGATGAAAATAGTATTAGAGGAACTTTGGGAAGATCAGAATACCAATACACTTTGGTGGAAATGTGAATTAGTCCATTTGTTCAGGAAAAAATATTGGCATTTTCCAACAAAAGTTATTCAACCATTTATGTATTATGACATAACATTCTCACTATTAAGGATATGCTTCCTTTCCAACTAAAGTAAAATTGAGTATCCAGGTCCAATAAAATTTTAGGGACAGTTCATGCAGAAATATAGCCTTCTTACAGAAAGTTTCCTGCTAATTATACAACCCAGTGAAATTTGTCACATAGAATTAAGAGTTCCAAATGGGAGAAGTGGACCACAATGATGAAAACCATTATATGTTCTCAGAATGGTGACAACTCCTTACTGAAAGTGAGTTGGTTTTTACATGGTTGAGTATAAAAGATTGTAAATATAGAAACCCCTATTTTTTTTCTTCCAAGGCATTATATATTGGGCAAAGTCCTTCATACAAGAAGGTTTTTATATGCTTAAAAATACTCTGACGCTTAAGAACAGTATAGCGCAACTATTATTCCTCTTTTTCAACTAAGGGAATTGGTACCCAAACAGCTTAAGTGACTTGCCCAAAATTACACAACTAATAAGTGGCAGATGGAGAACTTTATTCAGATATTCTGAATCCAAATCATTTTTCCTACAACAGATTGAACCAGATACTTATTTACTGGTATTTTTTTTTCGTTTCATAAAAGGTTTTATAAATTAAATTTGTTTAAGCTATGATATTTATACTTCTGCATAGACATCAATTGATACCTAACATCAATTGATATAATAATCCTGATGTGTCCTCCACCAAAATAAATGGTAAAAATAAAGCTTTATTATAAAAACTTTTGCCAATTTTACATTTTTTCTTGTTCTTCTAGTTTTTATCCTTAATGTCTTAGGAATGGAATAACCATTGGATTTCTGGCCAAGCTCCCTCTAAAGCTATTTTTCTCCCCAATTCTTTTTGGTGGTTTACGATAGTTTTCTTAATCTTCTAAGTTCCTCCATTAACAAATGAATTTATTTCACCACTCTGCTTGACAAAGAACATGTATTTGTTGGTTTAGGATGGTTTCTAGGCTATTTTGATTATCTAATTTTGGGGATTAATTTTCATCAATTCTATGCCAATATCTGTTCCTTTATCCTCTTTTGAATTTTTTGTATCAGTGAAAGCAAATCAGATTAGAATTGACATATGGGTACACTACATCCCTCATTTCATTTTTATTTATTCTAATTGGTTATTAATTTTTTACATATAAGAAGTTTATGCTCTGGGCACACACAAGTGATTGGGAAATAACTCCTGAGTCAGTAACCAGTCACTTCTATTGTTGTAGGATAAAGTCAATTACATTTTTTATCCTTTTATTCAGTACTTTTTTATATTTTGGCAGGGAGGGAAATTTAGATTTGTTATTTCATTGACACAGTGAATTTACAATGAGGAAATGCACTTTACTAATACAAATCAACAACAGTTCTTCAACTTACAGTCTTAGAAAGTTGTTGGGGCACTCTCTATGTTAAATTACTTGGCTAGGATCATACAGTATATATGTATCTGAGGTGAGCCATGAATGCAATCTTCTTGTCTCTAAATCTGGCTTTGTATCCACTATGCCATGGTGTATTTCTACAATTAATTAATACTGATTAATAATCAATATCAATTTACATAGAACACTTAATGGAATGATACAGATCTCTAAATTCTACTCTTTCCTTTAATATTTGTCAATAACTTGAAATGAAGACAGGGAAATTATACTCATTATATATGCAAATGACACAAGGTTCAGTTATGGCAAAAAATCAACAAGCTATAGATTTATAAGGACAAATAAATGTGAAGTCCTGCCTCTAAGCTAAAAAAACACCAAACAACTTTACAAATATAATATAGGAATATAGATTTATGGAGACATGTAAAAGATTTAGGGATTCTCATTCATTATGAGTCCAACTTTCATTTCACTATTAACATAAACTTCAGCTTTGTCAACATGAATATACTATTTGTATTTTTGTTGTTGAGTCATTTCAGTCCTATCTGATTCTATATGACCACATTCGGGTGTTTCTTGGCAAAAACACTGGAAATGGTTTGTCATTTCCTTCTCTAGCTCCTTTATAGATGTGGAAACGTAGGCAAATAAATTCAAGTTACTTGCCCAGTATCACACAGGTAGTAAGTACCTAAGGTCAAGTTTGAACTCATGAAGTTGAATCTTCCTGAGCCCAAGACTAGGGCCATACCTACTGAGCCACCTAGCTGCCCCTGAGTATATTATTTAGAACAAGAGAAAGAATAGTTGCACTGTACTCCATTCTGGTCAAGTCAAATCTGCATTATTATATCAATCTGAGTACTAGACCTCATTTTAAAGGGATCTTGGCAATCTTACAGGACAGAATTAAAAGATTTATAGCTGTAAATGGTAACTTTCCAAACAGTTTTTGAAAAGCTAACATCTGAATGAAGGATTATGATTATTTGATTTCACTAAGATTAGTAGATAGAAGCGACAGGAGGCAAATTTGGACCAATATAGTTTTCTTTAACTCCAATAATGACTGGTCCCAAAATGGAATTGGTTATCTTGTGAGGGAATTTTCTACAATTGGAAGTATTCAAGGAGGGGCTGAATCACCTGCTAGAAGGCTTTTAGAGAGAACCCCTACATAAGAAAAGAAGTTCACTCAAATGGTGTCTAATGTTATTTCCAACTTCTCAAACTATGCTTCCCATACATTATTTTTTTTTTAAAGATGCCTGCTGATATCCAAAATTCAAATAAATGTCTATTCCCTAGCTTAGGTTATTTAGTGGAGATTTAAAGGACTTCAGATCCAAAATTCAAATAAATGTCTATTCCCTAGCTTAGGCTATTTAGTGGAGATTTAAAGGACTTCAGACCTTAAAGGAATATTTGAGGTCATGTAATCCAACTTTTTCATTTTACAAATGAAGAAACTGAGGTACAGACAAGTGAAATTTTTTGTTTGAAGTCACATAATTAATTACTGGCAGTATTGGGACTCTGAGTTCAGTTCCCTAGTACAAGATTATAGCAATTTGTTGCTGGCTAAATTTGGTGTGAGCCCAGGGAAGGTAATGATGGTAAGAATAGTACAGAAATAAATTTAAGAGGTAAGAAAAGTGTAATGCGTGCTGATAGCTTCCCTTGCTACTAATGTAGTCCAATTCTTTTGTAATAGAAGATTTGTTTGTCCTAGAAATGGCAGATCTAAGGGCAGCTAGGTGGCACAGTGAATAGAGCAGCGGCCCTGGAGTCAGGAGGACCTGGGTTCGGATCCGGCTTCAGACACTTAACACACACACACAAAAACTAGCCATGTGGCCTTGGGCAAGTCACTTAACCCCAATTGCCCTCCAAAAAAGCAAAAAATAAAATGGCAGATCTAATTCAATTTGATTGAATTCAGTTCAATTAATATTTATTAAGAATCCCTACATGTGAGGCTGTGCTAGGGACTGGGAATGCAAAGACAAAAAGACAAAATGGTCTCTGGTTTCAAGATTATATTGTACAGAATGGAATGCAACATGTAAGTAGCAAAGTGAATGTAATAGAGACTAGCCAAAAGCCGCCCAGTCTGTAGAGCATGCATAGACTTCACCGCCTAGTGCCAAACAATGTGGATATGTAACAAACCTCCTTCTAAGTGTGTTTAAGGGAGGGCCCTACCATCTATTTCAGAGAATGTGTCAACAAACATTGTTTCTTATCTACTTACTACATGTTAAAGAATATTGGCTGGTTACTAGAACTAGTACATACAAAAGGTTTTAACAGGTGGAATAATGTTCACTTCCATGCTGAAAAGAGAGGCAGCTGCTACTGCAAGTCTGCAGGTAGAGGAGGGGACTCATTAAGCTTCTAACCCTGTTGCCTTGAATCTTAGATGCATGTGGATGCTATTTGTTGGTTTCTCTTGTCTTCCATTCTTCTTTCTCTAAGGTGAAAGAGTGTTGGAGGTAAAACATATTAGGCTATGATTTTATGAGCTTCAAAAAGATAGAAGAGGCACCAGAAGTCCAGAAATTGATCCAGGCCAGAGTATGCCAATAGCTGAATTTGATAAGGAATATCAGCAAATTTGAGGAGTTATCTGAGAGATCTATCCTAGGAGTGGAACAACCCAGTGGCTAGGAAGCCATGTCCTTCAGTAAATTATCTAATATATACAACACACCTTTTGGGCAAATATTCATATGAGATACATGGCATTTAAGCGCACTATCCCCAAGGATCTGGTTTAGGGGTGTTTTTTTTAATTTGGGTAAGAACCAACAGTTTTTCAGTAAATGTCCCTTTCTTAAAGCTACTTGATGTGAACTGGTTAGATTATAGTGAAGAAATTAATAACTGGTCCGGTGATGTGGGAGGAATACTCTGGATGGGGAAACAGGCAATTTTTTTTTTTGTACCTTTTAGATACACTCTAAGTTCAGATAAGCAGCCAGTTACAAGACTTTTCTTCAGCACATAGCAAGAGGACAAGAAACAATCACAGGATATAGGTCCGCAAGCATCTATGTGGAACCGAACCAGAGATAATAGCTGTACATATATTTTGTTCAGTGTTATGTAACACAGTTTAGGAAGGGCATTGATAAGCTGAAAGGAGTTCAGAGGAGGGCGATCAAAATGGCACAGGGCATGAGTGTGCTGGAACCAACTCCTACTGGTTCATGAGAACAGAATTAAAAATTTTAGATGTGAACACTCATACCTTGGGAATTGAAAAACCATGCAAATCAGGGTTTCATTTATTGATTGTCTAGAATTTTGAAAAGGATAGAGGAAATGTCATTAATGCAGATTAAACTTAAGAGTGTGTTGTTCATTTTATTTTCTGGAAAGATAATTGTTAAAATATTTTCCAGCACACACCTGGCATAGAATCTTCTGTTTGTATAATCCAAGGATAAGCTGAAGGAGCTACTTGGCCCAAAGGAAAGAAGACATAGGGGAGACATGATCACTATCTTCAAGTATTTGAAAGATTGTCATGTGAAAGGAAGTTTAGGCTTGTTTTATTTCTCCCTCAAGGAAAATTGTTTAAAAAAAAAACAAAACAACAGTGACTTCTTTACTTAGAGGCCTGACCCATAACTGAGCCATATTTTTAAGGTAATCTTTAACCCAGGTCCTTTCTTCTTTCACCTTGCCTTCTATACTGTTGTCCCTGAACATCTTAAAGTCCCAAGACATACTGGCTTGTGAGGCCTGATAGTCTCACTGTGCCATACAGAAATACTCTCTAGAAACTTGCTGGTGGTAGTAATTAAACCTGCGGCAGGCAGGCCATTGCTCAGTGCAAACATTGGTCAGCACTTCCTCTCCCAGCCACAGAGGAAACCCACACTGATTGGTATTCAGGAAAAGGACCTCCTGTTTCGAAGGATCCATTCAGGCTGCTCAGTACTGTTTTTTAGTGTTGACCTTCCCATTAAAATAGCAGAATTTAAAGACAAACAATAGGTTTCAGTAGCTCCAAATAGCTGAGCACTATTAAAAAAATCAACCATATTTTCCAAAACTTTTGAAAATTGGGGAACTATCTATGTATAACCTGTTGTGATTTTAGAAAAATTCCCAAGGTAAAGTTAAATTATATATAAAAAAAGAAGAAACTGGATTTCCTTTCTAAATGTGAGTTGAAGTATATGCAATTTTGCTTCTGCCAATCAGTCTGTCATAAAGGTCCCCACATGTCTATCTGGCAATTTCTGAATAAAAACCATTAACACATGAAACCCTTTAGAAACGGTGGGTGGTTTCTCAACTAAAAGAACCATACAACAAGTGTTACCCAGGCCGTTCCATGGAATACTTGCTTGGTTACACACATACTCTTATTTTGGAAAGGAAATATTTTTCTAGTTTCAGTAATCGGAATCTTTAGTTACAGGGGATTTTCCAACCCACCATCATCTGAATCTTTGTTTTTTCTCTATTAATATTTTCTCTTCAGTGGCATGGTCTATAGGATCCAGGAAATAAATTGAAATTTTTCTAGAAGAACTGGGTTCCTCTGAGAATTAATCTTAGGATATCAATGTTGGCCTAATCAAGTGGTTCCATTCTTGGTCAATAAAGTTTGTGCTGACTGTTGGAAAGTTTCAATCGCATTTAACTATGATCTTTATGAAAGTTAGATAGAATTATCTAATTAAGCTTGCTCAGCCTTTACTTCCTCAGTCTGCAAAATGGTGATTGTAATATTTATCATCTAAAAGCCAATTAAAAAGCACACAATTTGGAGTGAGAGAGCCTGATTTTGAATCCCAATTTTACTAGGAACTAGCAAAGTCATTTTATCTGTTTTCTCATCTGTACAATTTTGGAGGGATAATAAATGGGCTAAATGGTTCCTGAGATGTCTCCCAGTTTTAGATCTTTTAAACTTATAGTTAACTAATAATTTAGCTAAAATCAGCTGAATCACCTTGGAAGATATGTAGTCAAATTATTATTATTCACAAAGACATGAAATCTTTAGGTGTGATGGCACACTGCATCAAGAGACAACTGTAGCTATTTCCATGGTCTAAGACATTCAGAATCGAAAAGAATATAAAACTCTGCATTCTAAATATGAAAACCAGTGTTAAACAATTTGTTCAAGGTCACCCAGGTTACTACCTGGGGGGAATGACCTGAATTCAAACTCAAGTCTTCATGTAGGCAGCCGCTAGCTTAGTGGCTAGATCAGTGGACTTCAAGTGAAGAAGATTTGAGTGAGAATGCTGCCCTAGGAAGTTACCACATGTTTTGACCCTGGATAAATTACTTAACTTCCCCAACCTTAGGTTCCTTAACTGTAAAATAAAGATGATAATAAAAGCTACCTCAAAGGGTTGTTGTATGGATCAAACAAGAGAATATGTTTGGAGTGTTTTATAAAATTTAAAGTGATATATACTTATTACTATTAACTCTAATCCAGTTAGACTGTGTGTCTGGGATCAATCAGTCATTCAGTAAATATTTATTAAGCACCTACTATGTGCCAGGCACTGGGCTACAGCTGCACGGGACACAAAAAGAGGCAAAAGACAGTCCCTGTCATCATGGTGTTTACAATTTGATGGAGGAGACGTCATACAAAACAAACATACAAAGCAAGCTATATACAGGATAAACAGGAAATAATTAAGAAATGGAAGGCATTGGAATTAAGAGGTGTTAGGGAAGGCTTCTAGTAGAAGGTGGGATTTTAGTTTGGACTTAAAGGAAGCCAGGAAGTTCAGTAGACACAGTAGAAAAGGGAGAGTATACCAGGAATAGGGGACACGAGGAGAAAAATCCCCAGAGTAGAGTGTCTTGTTACTGGAGCAACCAGGAGACCAGCGTCATGGAATGGATGAGGGAGAAGGTAGAAACCACTATATATGTGTAGTTCGTGAATTTTTCATGATTTTAAATTGATCCTACCCTCCCAACCACAGTTACTATTTTTTTTTAATGGCTGCAAAGTATGTTTGGGACAATGAAAAGAGACGTAAATTTACCCAGGTAAATTGTGTGTGTGTGTGTCTGTTTTAAACATTTCTTTAAGTAAAAAATCCTTGAAGTATTGAAGTGTTCTTTAAAAGTTAGATTGATATCCACATTATGAGACAGCATGGTGTAATAGACAGAAGGCGGGCCTGTAACAGTGTAAAAGTTCTAGGTTTATATTCACTTTCAGATGCTTCCTAATTGCGTAACCCGGGGAAAATCGCTTACCCTATGTGTGTGCCTCAGGCAATCCCCTGGGATGTCACTATGTCACTACCGGGGTTAGGGAGTTTCCATACTGGGAATACACTAGACTGAGGAAATCACAAATCCTTAGCCACAAACCTATAGTCAATTCTCTAATATTCCATGGTCATTTAAGTGGATAGCAGGCCCTTAATTATCAGCTCTATGTATTTACAAGGACTTCTTTATCAAAAATGAAGGTCTACCTCCAGGTGCATACCAAGATTAGAAGGACCAGCTTAGATTTTGTTTTTTCTTTGTATATCAGTTATTGACTTTTGAAGAAATTTTGAAGTTATTATTTCTGTTCATTTGTTCTTTCTCACCTCATAACTTCTAAAAATTGAACAAAATCTCAAATTGTTTTTCAATTGTGCCTTCACTAATTTTCACAACTACTAATTTAGTCCCTCAATTCCCCACATTATTATTTTGAAATAGGACCTGGAAAGGACCTGAGAGATCATCAAATTACACTCCGTTTTAGATAATGCACCCAGAGATGTCCTGAGACTTGCTTGAGGTGATATGGCTGTTTGTCTATCACTACCTCAAAGAGGAGAGAGACCTATTCACAAAAATACGTTTCTCTTCCTTTGTTTGCCTTTTATCACTCTATCTTGGACCCGACATTGGAAAGCTTATGACATACAACATAAACAAACCAGGGCATTATTATTTTAAAATTTAGGATCTCATCAGGTAGAACTACTGCATTATGTATTATATTTTGTAAATTTCTTTCGATGGACATCTTTCATTTCACTCTCACAAAGTACCAAAATTCTCCCATTCTCACCATCAGTGAAAGAAAGACATGATGGGACAGAAACCATAGTGATAAACTACAGTTCTGAATTTGGACTAATTTGGCACTGAATTATGATGAAAACAGAGAAGCATATAAGACTTACATAAATTCATGTGAAGTGAAGTAAGCAGAATGAATAAAATAACATACATAAGAACTATAAAAATGTAAATGGAAAGAACAATCATAATACAATCAAAAGTGAATGTTGTGAAATTCTAAAGAACTATGGCCCTAAGGAAATGGAGGTGAGAAAACACTTCTCCACACTCCTTTACAGTGATGAGAGATTAATGGATATCTTTAGATGTATTGATAAGTTTTCTAATTATGTTTTCTTTTCTCTCTTTTTTATTGTCTAAAATTGTTTGGTTTTCTTTAATATAGAAAGGTTGGGTGGGAAGTGGGTAGAATATAAGGGAGAAATCTGGTCAATTAAAAACACAAGAAATAAAATAATTCATACTTGTTTATATAGGTATCCATATGTCTAAGCATATATACATATACATATACATGCACACACATGCATAGATAGGTTTGTATAGTAAAGAAGGGAAGGGGGAGAGATTGGGAGAGAAACAGGCCAGTAATTTGGTCACATTTAAAAATGTATGCCTCTTTCTATCCCCACAGTTGACCAATTTTCAACTGGGAAGGGAGAGGAATATCCTTTGAAGACACTAAATGGAGTTCTAATAAAAAAAAAAAAACCCTAATCCTAACCCTAAATGTGTGCTGCCTCTGACTCTATCCCTAACCCTAATGCCTTTTAACTTTGTTTCCTGAGGTATAGTCATTAGAGAGCTGGCCCTGTAGTCAGAAAGACCTGGGTTGAAGTCCTGTCTCAGATATACTGGATGTGTGACACTGGGTAAGTTACTCTCTCAGCATTCTAAGCAAGTCTCTTAAAATCACAATTGGGAGAGGTGCTGACCCACATTTGTAGAGGAAGTTTCCTCAACTGAGAGTCCTATATATCAATAAACTCACAGATCTAATCCCTTTTCCTTTCCTTTACATTATTGCATTTGTTGGGCAAATCATTTTCTTCCTTATGCTCAATTTACTCTGCATCTGTTCATATAAGTTTTCCTAAGTTTCTCTGAATACTTCATATTTACCATTTAGTGTGGCATAATAATATTATTTCACATTTGTACACTATAATTTATTCAACTATTCCCATTTGGCAGACACTCACTTATTTTTATCATACTTCTAATTTTTCTATCACGAAAATGATAATATAACTTTTAAAATCTATTGAACTTTTTCCTCTGTCTTTTACTTTCTTAGGATACATGCCTAATAACGGTAAATAGTAGGTCAAAGGTCTATATGTTTTAGTGATTTTTTTTTCTACTATAGTTCCAAATTGTTTTCCAGAATAGAAATACAAATTCAGTGCTTCAACAGCTTCATAAATATACCTGTATTTCTGTAGTTCCTTTACTATTTTAATTTGCACTTCTCGTATTCATTATATTGTTGATAGTTTGAATCCTTCTGAAAAAAGCTTAATGACTCATCCTTGGATATTTCTATCAATTCCCTATTTAACTTGAATATTAGCACTTTATCATATGCATTTATCCCAATCAAATATTCTCTTTCTATTCTAGCTACATTGATTGTTCATCCTAAATATTTAAAATTTTAGATATTTGAAATAGTTTCTTTCTTCTTTTATGGTAACCTCTTCTTTGTTTAAGCATATTTCCTCTTGGAATATGTATTTTTCTGAGACTGAATTATTTTTATTTTTTTATTCTGTTAACTTTTGTATTTTAAAGATTTACAAATATTCCCTTTTCAAAGCTTTTTGTTTTGATGGCATATACTTGAGCATAATCGTGTGATAATTTCTTTCATTTTTCCTTGAATTTTTGTTAATTTTTCATTTCCACTTTCATATTGGTAATTTGGTTTTCCTTTTTTTCCCTTTATCCCTGTCTTCTCTCTCTCTATCAAATTAGACAATGCTGTATGAATTTTATTGATCTCAAAAAATTATTGGTTTTATTTATATTATTATCATTTTCCAATGACCTCTACGCATGGAAACTTCCTGTCTCAAGAGACATGCTTAAGGAAATCAAATGAGAAAATTGCTCATTACCATTTTTTGTTCTTTCAATTTTATTTTTATTTGATTTAAATAATTTCTAGTTTGTGCTTATTTGAGAATTATTAATTTGTTAATTTTTTCTAACTTCTATTAATTTGCTTAACTCTTCTTTCTCTCTTTTGGTAATGGGTTTATAAAAAATACATTTTTTCACTAAGGATTTCTTTGGCCACTTTGCATAGGTTTTAGGACATTATCTCACTGATATTTTTTTTGATGTATTTGTTTCTTGTTCCTCATTCAAGATGAAATTGTAACTTCACAAAGCTACAAGTATAACTCATTCAATTTTGGGGTCATATTATTCTGTTTAAATCTGGAAATATTTTCCTCAATTTATAGCACTGATAAATTTTTAGGCATTCTGATAAAGTGTGTATTTAATGTTTTTGTTTTGAGTCAATTGTTCAACAATTCTCTAGAGCTGGGAACATGACCAGATTTTGTAAAGATGTCATGTATGCCAGGCAGTTAGGTGGCACAGTAAGTAAAGCGCCGGCCCCGGAGTCAGGAGGACCTGAGCTCAGTTCAGGCCTCAGACACTTAACACCCACACAAAAAAAACTAGCCATGTAACCTTGGGCAAGTTACTTAACCCCATCTGCCGTCCAAAAGGCAAAAAAAAAAAAAAGATGTCATGTATGCCTAAAAAATTTGTATCTACTCCTTATGCTTCAAATTCAGTATTGCCAAAGGTTATTTACATATTTTCTAATATTTTGTTCAGATCTTTCAGTTCTTTCTTATTTATATTTTCCTTACATTTGTCTAAATGGACAAGGGCATATTGAAATTCTCAATAATTATTGTTTCAGTATCTTAGTTTTTCACTATCATAGTTTTTTGCCTTCTTTTTGTTTTGTCAAAGAATACTTTGCAGCTTGATGAAGCCTTTAAACTACTTCCCAAAATAATGTTTTTTACATATATAAACAAATACAAATGATTACAAAAAAAAACACATTATATTGAAATATAATTATTAACATTTGTAATGGAAATGCAAACTTAAAGATCTTCCCTGAAGCTAGGCCCTTTGATAGGCTTAAGAGACACTGAGAACCTTCCTTGATTTGAAAATATGCCCCCTAATAGGCTGAATGTGGTCACATGGAGCCTGTGGCAGGAGGCTTGGTTTTCAGGAATGCCCACACCTTGATGCTGTGTGATTAGGCAGTGGGTCAAGAGGGTGGTTACATTCTCTGACCCAGGAGAAGGCTATATAATCCCTGATGTGAGGCTTTATTTTGGGGCTCAATTTGAGAAGTGTTGTGTGATTTGACCAGATGAGACTCTAGGCAGCTGTTATTGAGAGCCCCCCGGCTTTGAAAAACCCAGATGTTGATGCTTCCCTCTCTGGTAACTGGGATTTAGTATGGATGTAATGGTTAGACAGTTTGGAAGCCTGTCTGCTTGATCTGTTTCTCTGTCTTGTAACTTCTGTCTATATACTCTGAAGTTTGGGGTGCTGACCTTTTCCCCTTGAACTAGGTAAACGATATATGTTTGATTGATTAAAGTAAGCTTGTTAACCCATTTTGAGTTGCTTTCTTTTAGAAAAGCAGATCTAAGAACCTGTATTGGCAGCTACCCTGGGGATGCTGGGGTGCTTGCTGCTACATTAAAAAAAAAATTCACAGACCTCAGGCCAAGAACCCCTGATCTAGAGTACTTTGTAGTTGGGGCATCTTTTTTTTTAAATTGTTACGTGTCATAAATTTGCTCCATACATATTTAATATTTACTTTTTCATTATCCATTATACCTTTAAATATAAGTTTCCTTGCTTAGCTCTCTTAATCGTGCCTGTTTTTGCTGATGCTTTGTCACAGACAATATTTACTGACTGGACTTTTGGGGAATCAGCTGATACATACTACATACCACTTGATTCCCTCATTTTAACTCTATATGAATTTTTGAGTTTCAAGTGTATTTATTTTATACTACCAATATTTGGGTTTAATTTTCTTATCTAGCCTATCATTTTTCTATTTTTATGGTTAAGTTCACACCATTTATATTAATGGTTGTGATGTCTAGCTTTGTTTTTCTTTCTTTTTTAGAATTTTCTTTTATTGAGGATTTGCCAATGATTAACAAGTACCAGACAAATAAAAGCATTTTAATATACAAAGAAGACTAATAAAAAGTCTTGGAAAAGTAACTATGAATTTATCTTATAGTTATTCTATATTTTGCCCCCCCCCACCTTCCTTGTCCATCTCAAATAAGAGCAATTTTAATGACATCTCCACTCTTCACAATTTTGCTTCCATCTTTATATAATCAGGTCCTCTGGAACTCCCACTTTAAGAATGACCAAGGTACTTTTTCCCTTCTAATACTTCCTGAAGATATTTTCTTCATTTTTTTCCTCTCCCTTCTATCATTCTTTTAAAACATACTTAGCCATAGTTCTTTTTTTTTTTACCATTCATATATCCTTAAAGTTAGTAAAATTCTGAAGAGATAATAGTCTCTTTTCACCCTTGATATAGGCATTTAATCCTTATCTATCCCTTTTGAGTTGCTCAATTGGTTTTTAAGGTTCTTACACTTCTCTTTTTTCTTGCATTTGTATTTCAATAATTCTGCTTAATTCAGATTTTCTTGATAGGAATGATTAGAAATAATTGATTTTACTAAAGACTTTATTTTTCCATCTAGAATTGTGCTCAAATTCAAAAGATAAGTTATGCTTGAGTGAATTTTTTTTGCAAGTCATACTCTAACATTATCTTTCCTTTCTAATATGTTCTTCATAATCCTCAGTGATTCTGGTGGGTTTTTTAAACATGATCCATCTCTTCTTGTGTACATTTAAAAAAATTTCTTTAAAGTGGTATTGCTGAAGTTGACATTCATATTTAAAATGTGTTCAATTTGGATTTTTTGTAGGTGTTTTGACCTGTAGATTCTATCTCCACTTTAACTTTTGTTTCCAAGAGTTCTAAGATGTTTTCTTCTCTGATTCCTTGAAATATGAGATCTGAGTTATTAATTTCATGATGCTTTTCAGGGAGAGTTATTATTATTAAATTATTCCTTCTTAATCTGTTTTCTAGGTCAGTTTTTTTATCATAGATAACTCAGGCATTATTCCATTTTTCTCAGTTTTTTGACATTGCTATAATTTTTTCATTATATCAGCATATCTTTGTATTATGTTCCTTACATTTTATTTTTCAGGCAATTAATTAATTTTTCAATTTTTTTCCAAATCCTTTTCTAAATTGCTTATTCATTTTCCCAGTTTTTTTTTTCTCATGAGCTCTAATTTTACTGTTTTTCTTTTACTTTTCTTCTAGAAGCTTTTACATCCTCTCTGAGTATTTGTTGTCAACCCATTTCCCCCCTCTGTTTCTACTTATTGTAGAATTATTCTCTTGTTTTGGAATTTTATCCTATAATTCATTTAAAACATAGTATATCTATAAAGAATGGCATAGTGGATAGAGAGCCTGCTTCAAAGTAAAAAAGACACGGGTTCAAACCCTACTGGTCACATATATTGGACCCCCAGTGAATCATTTAACCTCTCAATGCCACAAGCAACTCAGCCTATAAATTACATTAATAGAGGAAATCTCTTCATTGGGAAATCCTTTGACCCAGCTGTATGGATGTTTCAGGCAAAAGTATTTCCTTTTGGTCTGAATTTGTTTGGATGAGTGTCTCAATGCTCTTTAATGTTACCTATGTAGATTTAGCTTTGAGACTACATTGTTTTCCTCTTTAATCCTCTGTTCTTCAGATCTGCTGCCTAGTTGAGCTCTTCTTATTGCCCATGGCAATGGCTTGACTTCTCCTTCCCCAGTACCCCTCCCAAAAGATAATGCTTAACAGAAATGTTACTCCACTCTGTCTGAATCCCCACTGTAGGACCAGCATTGCTGTTCCTTACCTGTCATCACCCCTATCCTTATTCCTTTATCCCCTATTCCCAGGATGTTCAGGTTTTTTAGACTCTGACTATCACCATTGCCAGTTGTTAGTCTCTGGACCAATTTTCCCACACATTGTTAATTCGTGCCACTGTTCATTCATTGTTCATCCTCTCAGGGCTTTGCCTTCTCTTCTACTCCTTTGCTTTTTATACAGTTCCTCTTTCTACCTATTTGATGCTAATGTTCACTCAAGGTCTTTGTCAAGTTTTACCTTCTCCAAGAAAATTTTTCTGACCACTCTGACCTACACTGACCTCTCTTCTCTGACCTTTTTTTTTTAGCAATTATTGCTTGCAACCCATACTTTTATACTTAATAAATACTATCTTGTATGCCTTTCTATTTTTTTTCCTTAGTCTTATCTCAATGGCCGACAAGGTGAGCTGTCTGAGAGCAAGATCTGCGTATTTTATTTTTCTTGGATGCTATACAGATTCAAGGAGTCTAGTACTAGGCACACAGCAGATGCTCAATAAATATTTATTGATTGAGTCATTCGTGAATCCATTTCACTGCTTATACATCTATATCATATGTTGCTGTGCTGTTAGAGCACATTTGGGTTATTCAGAGGTAAGTCTAATCATCTCTTTTCTCCCCTTTTTTGATGGTTATGAGAAATGTGAGTTTATCCAGTAAAAGGAAAAAAGGCTGCAATACCTTTTTTTCCTAAATCACCATTAATTAAATCTCTGACTCATAGTCCACACAAAATATTTCTTTAGGCACATTGCTTGCACACACCCCTAAAAACAGGTGTCAAAACACATTAAAGGCTGGGCTTCCTTAAACATCAAAGAAAGCTCTTTTCTTTCTTCCCTTAAGCTTTACTACAAAGCCTGCAAACCTGTCTACACCATGTGTCAACTGGATTATTGGTCAAGCATATAGTTTTTTCAGGTGCCGTTCACATTCATGATCTATTTGTCTCATTTGCATGTGTGAAATCTAGACAAACTTGAGTATATTAGTTCAGTGACCAAAGCAATATTAGTCTTGCAGGTGAATAACTAGGTTATTTCCACAATACAACACAAAGTACCACCTTGTGTAGCAAGAGAGAGAGAGATAAGGAGAAGGAGAGGAAGAGGGGAAGGAACAGAGAGAAAGAAAGAGAGAGAGAGAGAGAGAGAGAGAGAGAGAGAGAGAGAGAGAGAGAGGTAGGGAGGGAGGGAGAGAGATAAAATCATTGAAATAATGATTGAATGATTGATTGAATGAATGAGTAAGTATTAAGCACTGTGTATGTGTGTGTAAAGGACTGTACTAAGTGCTAGGGATCCAAATGGGAAATTGAAACAATAACCTGCTTTCAAAAACTCACATTCTAATAGGGGAATATAACCTACATAGAAAATTTAACTGCAAATTACATGAGAAGATTCAATAGTTCTTAGATTCAGGTCTTCCATGCTCATACACCTTCATTAATGGCATATCCATGGATAAAATCACATCTTTTTCTGATGTTGAAATATGTGATAGTGACGACTTCTATAGAAAGAACTTTTTATTTCCTTGTGGGCCTTAAATAGCTAGGTCTAACTCATACAAAGGTAGCTTCCCTGGATTATCATTGTGGAATGCCAGGCTGAATATAGGGCTCATGTTCTGGGGAGTACTGTTGTTTGCAGGGCCTTCGGACTTATCTGCCTGTTAGAGATAGTTGTTTGGTGATTATTGTTGGTAGTCCCAAATATGGCAGGCTCCAGAGTAGCATGTTTTGGCTGCAAGGAGGGACACTCCTGTTCACAAGGCTCGTGGGCTGGAGTTTTGAACTGTCTCCACCAGGATCTCAGGAAAGGCAATGGTCCTGGTTGTTTACTTGCCTAGAACATACCATCTCTTCTTTCTCCCAAGCCATGTCTTCTTTGTCCCTCAGTGTACTTTCTTAGGTCATAGACATAGAGACAGAGGAGACCTCAGAGACCATATAGTTCAAAACCATCATTTTACATATAAGGGAACTGGGACTTGTGGAGGATAAGCTACATGCTCAAGATTGTCCATGTAGTAAGCACAAGAGGCAAAACATCTAGTCCCAAATTCTAATTTTACAAATGAAGAAACTGAGGTCCAAAGGGGGTGAAATAATTTTCCAAAACCACATAACGAATTATTGGCAGAGGCAAGATTCAAACCCAAATCTGTTTGAACTTAAGTTTAATAATTCCATTATGTCAGAATATATAAAACCTGTTTAATGTAAAGAGAGAAAGGGAGGTGAAGGATTAAAGGAATTATATGCAGAGCAGGATACTTCTATATTTTAAAAGATCTGTGAGTTTATTGGTGTGCTGCTCCCTCAACCAACATGGATTGTTACACACACACACACACACACACACACACACACACACACCATTATTAGTGAATGATCTTCATGGGTTGTTTTAGCAACTAAGAAAGATCACCTACTAGCTAGCATTTGTATAGTACTATGAGGTTCACAGGGAGCTTTATGAATACCTTGTCTTATCCTCCCAATAACCCTGAGAAGTAGATGCTATTATTATCTCCATCACTCATTTACAGAGGAAGCAGAGAAACATTAACTCACTAGTCTAAGATCACACAGCCAATAAATGTCTGGACCAAATTTGAAGTCAGGACTTTTCCATTCTAGGTCTAGGCTCTCTATCCTTTGCGCAACCTAGCTTCCTCTAAATAAGCTTCAGCTTTTGACCACCTCTAAACTACTTTAGTTCTTTAGAGAACAGATACCAAAATTCATCACAGGGTCTATTCTCAAAACCTTTCTAACTATAATGAATAGTCATTTCCTTCTGATCAGTAACTCTTAATGTTTTTTGAATTTGGGTTACCAGCACCTAGCAAAATGCTTGGCATAAAGGATGAGCTTATTAAATTCTCAATGCTTGAATGAACTGGTAGAGCCTATCAGAGCTGGTGTTTTATTGTCTAAGTCTTAATGTACCCAGGGTCATCTTCACTGCCTTTTAAGCCATCAGGGGCTTTAGAAGAGATATGTAATGGTATTTACTTAGATTCTCCTTTCCTTTCATACTACAATATTTGAGAAAATGTATTGAAAATGTTTTGCCCATAATGTTTAAAAAATAATCAATGAGATTCTTCCCTCTGTGATATACAACATAGGCACTTGATAAGTGTTTGTCCGGTGAATGAATAAAAAAAAAATAATGGTTAAAACCAATATAAAGAACATAAAATCAAGGAATCTCAGAGTTGGAATGGATCTCAACAGGCATCTAGTACAACTCCATGGTTTATCACATGACTTTAGACATTCAGTAGGTATCCAGATCTTCATGTATTTAGCAGATTCAATTGAAAATCCATTTAAGAAACCAAATGTTGTGTCTTGGGTATTAAGGTCAGTCAGGAACATCAGATAGAAGCAATCCTGTTTTGTTTGTTTGTTTTCCCCTCACAGTTAACCAGACAGTTTACATTGTCAGGTATATACTTATCTATTCCCATGTCATTTCTCCTTCCTCCTAAGAGAATATAAGCAACTCAAGGGCAGGGATCGTTATGCATTATTGTCTCTCTATCTCTAGCTTCTAATATTATGCTTTTTTGCTTTATTGTTTCTCAGTTTAAGCTGAATTTTTAAGACTTCCTAAAACTTAACTAGTGTTTTTACCATTTGGGCATCAGAGCAAATATATAGATATTATGGAGGTTGGATTACAGAATTTACTAGCACTCATTTTGAAGTGCAGATATTATGACACAGATTAATCAGATCTTTCAGTATTACCTAACCTTGTTATTTTTTGGACACATGTAGGAAAAAAAAGTGAAACTGTGTCAAGCATTTAGGAATGTTCTTTAGAAATAGGAGAGCCAAAATCCTATCCACTGATTTTTAAGTAGAATATGTTTTGATTCCTTATTTACAATTTAAATGTTCACCATTTACCCCACTGTGGCCAGATTTAAAGAAAAGAAAAGAAAAAGAAAGGAAAGTAACTTTTAAATCTATTCTAAAGGATTTCAGTGACTCTTAAAGATAGCTTTACAGGATGTTTCCCTCCTTCCTCTCATCCTTATCTTGAATGAAATTCTCAAATTGCTTTTCATTCTCTTCCACACTCCCCATTCTAATGTTCAAGGAACTAGAACACCTCTCATGTAAATGGTGGAAGCAGGATTCCATCTCTCCTACAAGTCTCCATTGTTCAGATACAGTAAGGAAAGCGATTGTTTAAAGTCTGATGTGTTTGACAATGTGAGTGAGGTAAGTAGTGATTGTAATAGGTACTGTAAAATTAATGAATGGCATGAATGGATAATCACTCCTGTCACAGCAAATAGACTCTGTCACATGGAATTCAGCCTTTTGGGGAGAGGAAATCAGCTTTCACTGCAGGCTGCCAAATCCAAACGAGCCTCTTAATGCACCTGCAGATCTGAGCAGCAAGTAGTTATTCCACTATCTTGCCTAAAAACAAAGAAGGCCTTGCCCTTTCTCCACCTCTGACCTTTTTCAGGGAGCATAAACTAATTATATTTCCAGCAGGAGGGGGAAAAAGAGTTCCGTCCTCCTCCATGGGAGCTGTCACTCATGCTTTGTGAAGCACCATGAGATTTGGAGCCTACAATTCCAAATATGAGGAACCCTTCATCAGCTCATTGCTCTAGGAAGCTTGGTTGCTTAAGTGCTTAAAGAGATACATGAGGGGCCTTATCTCAAATCAATCTCATTGACTGTGGGGCTGGAAGAACTGCCTTTGCTGTTTACCCTACCCATTTAGCCCAGGCACAAGAGTTCTATTGTTCAGCATCACTTAGCAGCAATTACAGGCCAGTCAAAACAGTTTTTGTTTTAGGACAACGTGTTAATGGGCCCACCATTGGGTGTGAGAAGTAACTGAAGCCACAAGCACTGAAGGGAGGTTAGAGGTTAATTGAGACTTTCTAACACAACAGGCCTGAGATTTTTGCAACCCTTTTCTGAGAAGGAAATCTCAAAAAAAAAAAAAGGAGATAATGTGATACAATTAGTTGGAAAGCAGGAGGGTCAAAATTCCCAGATGCAAAGGAAAACTAGCCAAGTGAATCAGGCCAGATGGACCACCTGGGCCCAGTCGGGTGCCAAAAATAGCTGCAGTCATTCATCTGGTCTATGAGGGGGAAGGTGGTGTGTCTGCCCTTCATCAGACTTTCCCTTCCCCTCCCCCCCACACCATACAAAGGAAATGCAAGGTCAATGCTATAAAAGGCAGTAGCTCCAGACTAATTCATATTCCAGAACTAGAAACATTACAATGTCTATCACATGCTATCTCATTTTTCTTTTTAAAAGTAAGGTGCATTTTAGTCTTGAAATCTGTCTGGGGGACCCATTTTGAGGAGGCCTGGGCCACAACAAAGCTTTGTGATGGTGAGGGAATTTTGAACAAAAACCACAGGGTTAGGGATATAGAGCTGGAAGGTTACTATCCCATTCAATCATCTCATTTTACACATGAAGAAACTGAGGCTCGGAAAGGTTAAAGTGACTTGTTCAAGGCCAAATGGTCAGTAGGTGTCAGGCTCAGAGTTGAATTAGGGTGGGGATTTTGAACACCAAGCTCTTCTAACTTTAAATCCAGTATCTTTTCCACTTTCCTACACTGCTTCCCTAATGCAGGAGGAAGGACAGGTAGCTTTTGTGCCTCGCAGGCTCCTAGCACAAACCAACACTGTACCTGCCTTGTACTCGCCTTGGAGCCATTTGCCTATGATCAGAGACCCCACATTCCTTATCAACAACAAAAGGGGACCTCTTCCTTCTCCTCTCCCAAATCATAATAAACATGTTGTCTCTTCTGTCCATGAACAGCTGCTCTTTTTCCAGGCTCTGGCGTTTTTGAAAGGATTTTTTTGGCAAAAGGTAGTGATCTTTGAGATCCCTCCCAACTGGCAGAGCTGATGGACTGGAAGCTGACTGAAATTGCCAACTCATTTTTTTTCTTCTTCGGTCTGGCCAGTGCCAAAGCGTGATGATTTGTTTTGCTACAGTTACTGAGGTTTTTGTTTTCTTTTATTTCAACCACACGCTGGCTTCCCATCTTGACGCTGAGTCATCTGATGCAGGTGCTCAAGGCGGCTGGTATTTGTGTCACACACAAATGCTTTTGGGTAAATTACACGAAGTTCCCGCAGCCTAGTCAATGCTCTTTTGCTCTTTGATCTGCAGGCTTCCTGTTGCTTCTACACATGTGCACAGCTCCAGGGCACTGGTTTAACCCTTGAGTAGATTCAGCCCACTGGTGGATGGCTTGCTATGGAACCAAGGGTCAGGTCAGAGCTGCCTGAAGCCTTGATGGAGGAATTTGGCAGACATACAGTACCAGTGCTTTGCCTACTTAGGGAATCAACGATGCATAGGACGACAAGGGGACAAGGGAGAGGTTGACTGTATAGCTTCCTAGTGAGGCCAAGATGGAAAGGAAAGTCAATAGGACAAACTAGACCACAGAGGCAAAACTCTGTAGTGACAAAGTTTCTCTGAAGTGCCCCAAATTCCCCCTCCTTTGTTCTTATGGTACAGTGGCTTCCTACTTTATCAAGCTGGCCTTGGCTCTCTGGCTCTCTGTCTTTCTACCTCCTCCTTAAAACCATATCTGCTTATACATCTATTTATTTGTTGTTGTTCAGTCATGTCAGACTCCTCATAACCCTATGGACCAACTAACTGTTCATGGGGTTACCTTGGCAAAGATATGGGAGTGGCTTACCATTTACTTCTCTGGTTTTATTCAGGCAGGGGTTAAGTGCTTTTTCCAGGGTCATATAATTAGTAAGTAAGTGCCTGAGGTCATATTTGAATTCTGATATTTCTGGCCTTTCTGATACCAGGTGCAGTATTCTATTTATGTCACCTAGCTATCAAAACCTATTTAAACTAAAGTATTATTATTTTTTGTCTTTTTGGAGGGGGGAAGGCAGGGCAATTGGGGTTAAGTGACCTGCCCAAGGTCACACAGCTAGTAAGTGTTAAGTGTCTGAGGTCAGATTTGAACTCAGGTCCTCCTGACTCTGGGGCTATTGTTCTATTCACTACACCACCTAGCTACCCCATAAACTAAAGTATTATTAATAAGGATTAAATGTTCCTCTCTTCCCCTCCCATATATTTTCAGTTGATGTGGGGATAATACCTCTGTTTGGTTCAAATTAAATTAGTGAATTTCTAATTATGTAATTTCAGGATTGAGACATTGGGGGGGATCAGTAGGATTTTCCCAGTGTCCCTAAAATATTACCACTATAGGCTGTTGCATACTCCAACTGTATGCACATAAGCCTAGTTCTAAGGTCATGTTTAATAAATAAATCAGGAGCCAACACAGATGTGTATGAAAATATACTGAAGTATAGGTATTTTTAATGACTTTTCATCAGAATACATTATTACTTGGGGGAATCTGTGGTTTCATCAGCAGGAATACTTTCCATGACTACAGATCAAAAATCTTCCATCATTTGTCCTCCTTCATGATTCTTGTCCATGTTTTCCCATTTATCCTTCCTACAGGATCTGCCCAACATGCTAGAGGCCTCCCCTTTCTTCTTTGTCTTTTATCGTATCCAGAGTTACAGTGTTCTATGTGTGCTGTCCATCTGTTTTCTCTTATTCTCACAACACATCTAGCACACCTCCTTGTCTAGTCATTTATATCCGCTGTAATTTTTTTATACCATTGCTCACATGCAAGATGTTGTTGGTAAAATGCTACAGCCTGCTTAGGCCTGTCATGAATCTTTTCATTGTCCTTTGGACTATTTATAATTTTAGTGTTTCTCAGCTAATGGTGTTCCAAGATTCATTGCCATGAAGTACCATGAGGATCAAACTCATACTAAAGAGACAGGATTTCTCAGTGATGAGCAGTGCAAGATTATTGAAAGGGATATGTAATTTTCCAGAGGTTATGCTCCTCAATGCCCTCGTCCTCTTTTGCTTTTGTGCCCAGTTCATTATCCTTTTGCAGCATCTGTCTGAGAATCACATCAGAGAGTTTCAAGTTTACTTTAGGTTTTCTTTAAGGATGCCTAATCTAGCAACTGAGATACATGATTTATAATGTAGAGCCTACTATTTACCTTTCCCCACCAATGCTCATGTCTCAAGGTCACTACAAAGGTAAGAATATTTTCTAGGCTGTTGTAGACAGTTGAAATATGAATGCAATAAAAGTACTTTACTTCAGCTAACAATATTTTAATAATGTAATATTTTAATATTTATTTTATTATTAGTTATTACCTTTTTATTATTTAGGAATTGTTTTAAAACTTTTATATAATTTATTAGTTAGCTTTATTAATATTTATTTTAATGTTTACTATAGCTAACCAAGGCTATAGGCAGCACCAATAATTGTGTATATGGCCCTTAAGTTAGCCCATTCCACAAATCCATATTAAAGAATATGTACCTATAAATTTCATTTCATTTTCACTCAAATATATGTCTATTGATTCTCCTGCAATTTTTGTTCCACATCCTTGCTTTCTATTCCTTTAAATTAAATAACCATACAGTTTTCATGAGTTGTCATTATATTAAAAATATTGATATCTAGGATTACAATACTATATAATTTAAGAGATTCAAAGAGAAAACAGTAAGAATGACCAAAATAAATTGAGGTGTTTTAGATTTCTGAAGTTCTTGGAAACAATTCCACAGAATCTCACATTTATAAAAGCCTTTTGATGCTGTTTAATACAACTTTTAACTGAATAGATTGAAATCACTTTTATAGCATCACTGAAATGGGGGGCATTCAGGCTCTTCTTTAAGATTTCTAATAAGGGAAAACCCATTGCTTCCTTATCAACAACTAAAGAACAACATGATGGTTCCATTTTTAAAACATTTAAACTATTCCTGACCTTTGGCAATGAACGCTACACTATAATTCATTACCATACCAGGGTTAAGTGGACATTGTCATCATTGGCAGGTTCTTTGAGAGATCAATATTTCCAGAATTTTGGTTAATGCATATATCTTGCCAACCAAATTCTTGCCAGCAAATTTTGAGATGCCTTTTCCATTGATTTAGCTGAGGAATGACTTTATTATGGTCATAGAAATCATTTGCCTTTGGGAAGGCTTGTCAGCAAAAACAACAAAACATTTATCAATGAGTCACAGAAAACTTCTTTATTATTGGAAAGCTGGCCAGTGATTTGAACTCTACTCTTTATCTGAGAGCCAAGAGTGTGCTTCAGTGGTGCACCATGACATCTGTGGCTTTCAAATGGGGGCATGGTGTCCCATAAAGATATTTGGCCGTCAGCCCTCGTGTTCTCCATTCAGTCAACTTAGGTCTGATAATTTATGAAGTGGTCATATATGATTTGACACTGTGCTATCATACAATGGTAAGTATGCAAAAAACAAACAAACAAATACTTATGATAAGCTTCTTTCTGAAGTTTCCTTCCCCAGAAAATGAGTAATTGAGTGATTACCAGGTAGTGCCATCAATGAGACTGGCTATAATTTGCTATAAAGCCAATCACCGAATGATTTGTCACTCTTTCCTCTACACCTACCATTCTGATCATTTATGTATATGCCCAAAACTAGTTAGAATCAATGTTCATAGTTGCCTTGAAGAGGAAAAGAAAAGGACATGTGCAAAAATAGCAGAAATATGGAAAGAGAGGCCAACTTTAGTATCTGATTCAGAAGAGAAAAACAGGTAGAGGCCAAGTATTATAGATAAGCTTTTGAAGCTCAACCTACATTTATATCAGGGGAAAAAATATATGCAAACAGGGTCTAATGTATGATTGCCAAGCCAGTTCTTCTTTCATAAGCTTAATGGCACAATGTGTTAGAGAGTACCACAGTGAATGGCCAGGTAAACTCCAGGAGAGTCTGCAGGGGCTTGACTGTGATAGGCTAGTTATGTTTTCCCACTTTCCTCTCAGCGTCTCCTCTGTAACATTCTTGGAGAAAAAAATCAGGAATTCATGTAGGCTATCTGTGTACTCTCCGCGTTTTATGTTGAGCCCCATAGAAGGGCATGGAGGAGGAGATGGATGTTCTGGCAAACTCATTGCTGGTGAGCATTACCATTTTCTCCTCCCTTTCCCTTCTGGCAAGCCACTTCACTTTCCCCTGAGGGGACAATGAAGAGCCTATGGTGATATTCATCCCAAATTGTACAATTTACCAAAGGGCATGCTGCCATACAATGATTATGAAATGTTACTCTTTAGTACTTCTGAACCAAAACACAGAATATGTAAAACAGAGGATTTGGGCAATGATAACATAACCTATAAATTTAGCCTCTCTTGCTCGTCCTCTATGACTAGACTTGATATTCTATCCCTCAGAAAGAGTACTCAGCAGTGAGTATCATAACATGTCCCAACTCTACCCATAATGCCTTAGTCATAGCAGAAAGGATCAGGTATGTGCTTGATTTTATGTACATTAGTATCTTAGCTCCTTTCTTAGTAAACTGCTAGTGTTCTCCCACTTGATATCTTTTTGAGGCCCCAGCTTCTTTAGGTTCTACTGTTTAGGGATGCTAGAACTTTATAAAGACTACCCTGAAGGAGAGAGAAAATGAAATATTCAGTCCTTTCATTGTACTCTAACTTAGCTAGCTCTGGAAAGGGATAAGGAAGAAGCCTTATTCAATTCTCAACAGAAGAAGGAGAATGTAGGGAGTAAGGATTTTTCAGTTTGCAGTTTTGAATCACATTGATTCATACAGACCCCAGGTATAGACCAGTTATTGTCTTCAATAGAAACATCTTATTCCAGCCTTATTTTATATTTGAGGCAGAGTGGTGCTGTGGGAAAAAAAAAACCATTAGATTTGCACTCAGGAGACTTTGGTGCGAACTTTGACAAATCAATTAACCCCTTGAGGATTCATTTTCCTTATTAGTAAAATGAGGGGGTTGGACTAGATGGCCTCTACTCACCTCCAGCTCTAAATATATGATCCTATAACTTTTTTTTCTTTAAGTTGAATGTTTCAATACAAAAATATATTTTCACTTTTATCATTGGAAAAATTAAAAAAATCCCTCATAACAAACATGCATAGTCAAAAGTGAATTCTGCATTGTCTATGTCCAAAACATGTCTCAAATAGAACCTTGGATCCAACATTTTTCTGTCAGGAGGTATGTAGCATGCTTCATCATGGACACTCTTGGAATAGGACCTGACATTGAGTTCATCCCAGTTCTAAAGTCTTTCTTGGTTGTTTGTCTTTATAGTGTTGTTATTGTAAAAGTTGTTCCCCTGGTTCTGCTTCCTTTACTCTGCTCACTTTACTCATTAACTTCTTACACATCTTCCCAGATTTGCTGAAACCATCCCCTTCATCATTTCTTGTATAACAATAATATTCCATTACATTTGTATACCATAATTTGTTCAACCATTTCCAAATTGATGTTTCTAGTGCTTTGCTACCACAAGAAGAGCTGCTATCTTTTTGTACCTGTGAATTTGTAGTGCTGTATGCATTGCATATCTTACCTAACAATGCAGAGAGATTCAAAAAGGCTACTCAGATCTTAGGCTTGTACCTCTATTCATGAGGTATTGAGTCCAGTTGCCCTTGACTAAAATAATGTTAATTCTAGGTTGCTTTATAACTCAGAATAACATTACTTAAGAGCTAATAATGTTACCTTAATTAATGGCTGAGTGAAAAAAAAAGCCATCCTTGTGGGGAAAAATGGTACATCTTTGTTGCTATTTGGAACTAAAGTATCAGAGACTAAAGACTAAAAGAAATATAGCAAAAGTAAAAAGATTCTTCTACATCATCCTTTTCTTTCTTCTTTTCCTCTTCATCATCATCACAAAGCAAGTCACAACTTAATTTTAAAAAATTAATCATAAGTACATCACAGATAAGCTATATTCTTCACTTCATTCATAGACTGATAGTTTTAAAGTTAGAAGAGATTTTTTGTTCAGTGGTATCCAATTCTTTGTGACTCTTAGACCATAGCATGCCAATACTGTCCATCAGATTTTCTTGCCAGATACTGGAGTGGTTTGTCATTTCCTTTTCCAGTGCATTAAGGCAAACAGAAGTTAAGTGACATGCCCAAGGTCACACAGCTAATAAGTGTCTGGGGTCACATTTGAACTCAGGTCTTCCTGACTACATGTCCAGTGCTCTATCCACTGAGCTACTTAGCTGACTCATCCAATCCAAAATTGTCAAGTAGGTACTTAGGGGCCATATGTGAATACACTCCTGATTGTAGTCTGAACCAAATTAAAATGTAATTGGGAAATAGATAATAAATACAATACAATACAATAAAATATAGATAATATAACATTTTAAAACTAAGTTTATATATGACCTGCAGGGATCCTTATGTATAGTTTAGTGGACTCTATTTCTATATGAATTTTATACCACTGATCTAGTCCAATCTCTTCATTTTAGCAGATGAGAAAACTAAAGATCAGAGAGATTATTTAATTAATTTATTCGCAATTACACAGGAATTAAGAGGCATGGTAGGCTTGGAATCCTTTGATTCTACATCCAGTTTTCTTTCCACTAAATCATACTGTCTCCCACATGGCAGGTGGAAAGCTTCAGCAGGCAAGCCTGAAGTATTTCTTTTAAATTACTGAGTCTGCCTTTTCATGGGTTAAGAAAATAAGCAAAAACAAAAATAAACACAGGCATAATAGAGAGTTAGTAAAAGACTTAGCCAAAGCCTAAGAAACTTTATTGTAAATGGTCAGTTCAATAATTGTATATAAGAGCTCTGTGAAGAGTCTAAGTTCCATTTAAGGCAACAGCACTCATGCTGTTAAAACTTGGTACAGTCCTAAAAATGTACCCAGCAAATCACTTGAGTTCTTCCAAAACGCGTCATTCACTGCCTTTTAACGGGGAGTGAACAGCTGGGAAGTGTTATTAGTGAGACATATTTTCATAGGCTTTCTGGTTCTCTTTAGCCAAAGTCTTACAACAGTCTTCAGACAAATTAGTGCCTGAAGGTATAGGAAGTCTTTAGTAGTTCTAGAGAATTGCTGACTCAGTCAGCTCTCAAAGACAACATCCCCAGAGGGACCTGCTTTTCCACCTTTGGCCTTTCCACCATGGAGATTCCTTCAAAACCAATTACATTATTCTCAAATGTCTATTTAAGTTTAATGGCTCTAGTTAAATGTTAGGAGTTATTCAGAAGACTCAGTTCAATGAGTAGCAGACAAACCCTGGACAAACCAATGGGCAAAGCTAGGATGCTATCAAATAAATAAATCAGTGAGAATGAGTTCAGCCAGGCCAGCATCTCAATCAGGAACAACAAATTACTGGGTGCTTGAATCCCTTGACGGTTCTGACCCACATCTCACCTTTCAAAAGACATTAAACAGATCAGCATGAAAACAATGTTGGCTAAAATAATTTACCCTTTCTAAATGTTCTAATATCCACCCTTAGTCTAGGGAATTATTTTCACTGTGACTTGTCAGTGTGGTGATCCATCTGTCAAATGACCACCAAACAACTCCCAAAGATGTCCTTTCTGGACTATTTTGGGGGAAAAAAACACATTGCCACACCATCATCACTCCCCCCTTCTCCACCAGACACCAGAAAGCAGAGTCTTGCAAGGGTTTTCCTTTGGCTCCCTTCTTTCCTTTGGCACTCCAGTGGGCCTTTGGTTCCAAATTTGCTCTGAATAGAGTGGCTCACAGAGAGGCTACTGACTACCTATGCTTGGAATCATTTTAGATTCTAAATCAGAGTGCCCTTTCAGCATATTGATATATTTCTTCAGTTTGAGGCAAAAAAGTCTATAAGTTTATAGTATGTTAGTCTTGTGTCCCATAGCCATGTCTATATGGTTGGAATGGAAAAAAGAATAGAAACACCACTGTCATTTCAGGCACCAAAAATGTTAAGGCTTGAAGTATCTGGTTGATTGTCTTAATTCTCCACATCATTTTGGCTGCAAACACAAGGTTTGCCCCTGTCCAACTTCCCTTTGGTTTTGAATTCTGTTGCTTGAGGAAGCATTTAGCAACAGGTGGTCATAGTTGCATATAAGCTGTTCTCCCAGGGATCAACACATGCTTATATTGTAGAATTCTGGACTAGAATCTCAAGGCAAAAATCACTACAACTCCCAGAAGGCAGCTCATTTACACAATGCAATCCACTCAACCTTTCCTGCACTTGTTGAGAAAGGAACATCTCCTTGTTAGAAAGAAATTAAATTAAATTTGGCAAATATTTGTTAGAAGTACACTCTATGTACAAAGTGTAGATAAATCTAGAAGGAGTAAAATGGAAAGAATCTTGGATGGTCAAAGTCATCAGAAATCTCCCTAGGTCTATTGTCCTAAACTAGATCTATAGTTTTGATAGCCATTTGTTTCACTTTTCTGGGCCTCAGTTATCTTATTTGGAAAATGAGAGGGTTGCATTAGTTGATTCCCCAGGTCCCATTTGAAGTTATAATATTCCTATGATTCCAATTATTTTTAACCTTTTGTAAGACAGATAAAAGCACACATTTCAATGTGTAGAATATTTTGTAATAGTACTTTCAGGTAAAACATCTGGGGGGTTTTGTCAAAGTGTGTGTATATATAGTCTTGTGTGTATATATGTGATATATACATATATAAATTTATATGTATGCATGTGTGTATATGATATGCATGTGTAATAATATATGGTATGCATATATAATACATATATGCATCCATGAATATATATAGATATCTATATACATCTATGTATCTGTGTGTGTGTCTTATGGGCTTATGTGAAGATAGTCAAATCTTTTGGATTAGCCAGGTCTCTATAGACATAGTGAAAGTAATAATTGTGCAATTATCCTCATCTCTAGCCTAATGATCATTTAGGAGTTGCCCTGTATATTTATCTAGATAATTGCCACAATTACCTACTTCACTATCTGCATTGGAAAAATATTCATTCAGTATCATTGGTTCTCCACTCATGGGAGAAGCAAAGTAGAGGGAAAGACAGGAACTTTTTTTTAATCACAGCTTAGAAGGTATCATGAGCTCATAAAAAAAGAAAGGTTTGGAAATGACCTGCTATCCTAAGACTTTGTTTATAAGAAAAGTACCTTGTGTTTTCCCCACACCTTACAGTAAACCTGTGAGAAAGATTAGGCTTACATTTGAAGGAGTCTAGCATAAGAATAGAAAAGAGCCTCATTTCCTCCCCCTAAAACATATCCCAGGATAGAAAAAAAAAAGAAAGAGGTAGGGTTGTAGGGTAGAACAAGCAGTGATGCTGGTATTTGAGAAACTGGGTCCAAATCCCACTTATGACATTTACTTCTTGTATGTTCTTGAGCAGTCTATCTCATCCCTGTATCTCAGTTTCCTCATTCCCATAATGATGGAGTAATGCATTCAAGATGCAGAGACAAACATAGTTGGACATAGCCTATGTGGAAAATTGTTTTGCTTGACTATACACACTTATTACAAGGTTGTTTTTTTTTGCAATATGGGAAGGGGTAGGAAGGAGGGAGAAAAATCAATGCTCACTGACTGAATAACTAAATAATCAATGAAATAAATAAATAGAATGAGAGGTTAAGGTTAGATGGTATTTATGATCCCTTCAAGCTCTCCCTCAATGATCCCATGAGCTCCTCTAGTATTCCAAATCATACTATTTACATGGATGCCCTTACAACCCAATTGGGGCTCAATAGTGTAAGTGTAGAGGCCAGGCAACTAAATCACAGGAATTGAATAGTATTCAGAATAGCATGTGGTAAAGTAATAAGCAGACATGGTTGCCCTAAATAGGCTGGCCATATCACTAGTCACCAGGCATGCTAGACACATAATAAATACATGATAAATAGAACTGGGACCATAGAATTTGGGGGCAGGAAGGAAAAGTTACCATGAGTTTCCCCAACCTATTAATTTTATAGATGAGAAGACTAACATTCAAAAGACTGTAACAAGCCAATCTTCAGTGGCAGAACTAAGATCACTGTCCAAGTCTACTGATATTTTGTCAAGAACTCTTTGGAGTCATAAAATGTAACTGGTTCAATGGACTTTGGAGATCATTTATAACAGTTTCCTTATTTACAAATAAGGAAACTAAGGCACAATGAAAGAGACTTGCCAAGATTTTAGAGTTTTTAAGACACAGAGCTGTCACTTGAACATGGATTCTAGAGCCATATTCTAATGTTCTTTCTAATGATATATTGAAGAAAGCAAAGGTTCTGGAAACATAGTATCTAAGATCAAATCCTGTCTCTGATTATTCCTCCCTTACTATGTGACTTTGAACCAGTCATTTAAACTCTTTGGGCCTTAGTTTCTTCATCTGTATAATAAGAGGGTTGGACTGGATGGCCTCTGAGGTACTTTCCAAATCTAGGCCTATAATCATATGATCCATAGGCTTAGAACTATATTTTCTAAGGAAAATAGCCTCCTCTATTTCATTGAAATACCTCTTAAACTGGAGCAAAAGTAATCCAGAAAATAATATAAAACTGGATAGGGAGAATCACTGATGTAACAAGAATGTTGACAGAACAAGAAGATTTGGTGTTATTATTTATTTATTTTAATAGTATCACACCTTTGGCACAGTTTGAGGGGATGGAGACACCTGCAAGTGTGTCATTGTCCCTTGGGATCTCTTTATAGAATGGCAAGGGACTCTATACTTTCAGTTACTGAGCCAGACTAATAAAATCTTGATTATTAAGGAAGAGAAATTTTATAGATTAGTAGAATGATATCCATTGTGAAATATGAATAAGTGAATTTATACAAATAAGGTCCAGACTAAGCATTTCACAATTTAGAATTATTACTAACCTGCATATATTAGCAGTCAGCTTGGCATATTAGAAAGAAGGAAATTATGACTTTGAGCAAGTCACTTTGCATCTTTTAAGTCTCCATTTACAATGGGATTAATGATGTTTGTACTTCCTATCTCACAGTATTTTGAGAAGCATATTATGTAAACCTTACAGCACTATACAAAGTTTTTGCTGGCTGCTAAAGGATTAAAGTTGCTCTGCAAAAATGTATTGGAATTTCTTAATCTAGGACATATTTATAGGGTGTCTCAAAATCATAGTACAGTTTTGGGACACTTTGGATCTAACATCCAAGAATTTCAGAGTTGGAAGAGAACTCAAAAGTCATCTAGGATGACCCATACCTGAGCAAGAGTCTCCTTGAGAATATGTCCCCAAAGTGCTCATAAAAGCTTCATTTGAAGACCTTCAGTGAAAGAGAACCCACTAACTCTCAAGTCAACCCATCCTACTGTGGGACAGTTCTATAACTTTTCATCAAATGTAAATCTTGTCGTTCAGTCATTTCAATTGTGTCTGACTCTGTGATCCCATTTGGAGTTTTCTTGGCAAAGATAATCAAGTGGTTTGCTACTTCCTTCTTCAGGTCATTTTACGGATGATGAAGCTGGGAAAAAAAAAAGATTAAGTGACTTTCCTAGGGTCATACAGCTGGTGTCTGAGGCCAGATTTGAACTTAGAAAGATGAGTGTTCCTGACTCTAGGCCTAGTACTCTATCCACTGTATGCTCCTCTTCTCTGTAATAGTTTTTATTATTCAAAGACTATTCATGTCACTTCCATTATCTTCTCTTTTCTAGGCTAGACATACCCAATTCTTTCAATAAACCAACATATAGTATAGTTTGGAGGCACTTTGCCTAGGTTGCCTAGGTTGATCATTCTCAAATCTATCAATGAACTTACTAAAATATATTACTCTGAACTGTATGTTAGGCTCCACACATGCTCTGATCAGAACAAGATAATTATCTATTCCTTATTTATGGTACAGAGCATTCAATATGAGCAAAGATTATATTTGTGCTTTGGGATCCCTCTGTTGAATGACATAGGACTCTACAATTTCAGTTACTGGGTCAAACTAATAAAATCCTGATTATCAAGGAAAGGAGGCTTTATAGCTTAGTGGAATGATATGGTAGCTATTTTCCACTAGTGAAATATGAATAGATAAATTTATACAAATAGCCTTTTTGGATGCTGTAAACTATTGTTGACTAATAACAAACTTGGAGTTCACTAAAATAAATAGATCTTTTTAGAAGCAAATTGAAATCTATCCATACTACCCTCATAATGTGCCTGCGAACGTTAATTTTTGAATCTAAGCATACTTTACATTTATTCTTATTAAATTTCATTTCCATACTACACAGAATTGTGGAGGACAAATATCTCCATCTCTATCACTAACTATCTGCATGACCTTGGACTAATCACATAAATTCTCCTGGCCTAAGAGAGTAGAACTAGATGGTCTCTAGGGTCCTTTCAGCTCTGAAGTTCTCTGACACTTCCCTTTGATCTATGATTCTTTGATATCTAATGTCTTGTTTTAAGTCAATTGCCAGGCACAACACTGCAGCTGTCAGTACTAGATGTTGGTTGCTTAAAAAGAACTGCAAAAATGTCCTGGTTTCGTTTTCCCCCACTTTTATAAAATGTTCTTATTAGGCAAGAGGTTTCACAACCTTCGTCACTAATTTGTCAACTTTTAGACTCAATAAGCAAACACTGACAGCTGATCTAAGGACTTATGCTCTATTTAAAAGTATACTAAAGTACAAATCAGCAACATTTTACTTGATCTGAGATCATCTTCAAAAGCCTCACCATGTGGCTCTCAAGGCTACAGCATTCAATTGAACAATCTTTCCATCTTTGATTAATCCTGCTGCCACTTTTGCTTCCACATTGTTTCCTGTTCAGGCATTTTCTGTCATGTCCAACTCTTCATGATCCCATTTGGGGTTTTCTTGGCAAAGATACTGAAGTGGTTTGCCATTTCCTTCTCAAGCTCATTTTACAGATGACAAAATAGAAGCAAACATGTTTAAGTGACTTGCCCAGAGTCATGCAGCTAGTAAGTGTCTGAAACCAGATTTGAGTTCACGAGTCTTGACACTAGACCCAGAACTCTATCCACTGTACCACCTAGATGACTAAAACTACAATATCATTGTTTTTCCATTTTTAGACCTTTAACATTGGTAATGTACACCTGGTGCTATCATATCCTCATCACTTTTACTCTTCAGTTTCTTGCAATATATATTCTATCTCCTTCTGAATAATCTATAGTCTGCACATTACTCATGACTTTATTGCCATAACCAGCAGCCTTTTCTGACTCATACTTCTTCTTGACATCTTTGTAACAATTAAACGTTGATTGCTCTCCATTTCTCCCACTTTTATGATCTCTCTCTCTCTCTCTCTCTCTCTCTCTCTCTGCCACTTTTGCTTCCACATTGTTTCCTGTTCAGGCATTTTCTGTC
>NW_027187266.1:3042522-3072471 GCF_028583685.1 Petaurus breviceps papuanus
TCTCTCTCTCTCTCTCTCTCTCTCTCTCTCTCTCTCTCTCCATATCATTTGCTGGTTCTTCTTTTTCTTATCTTCTAAATGTGGATACCAGTTAACATTCAATTTTGACCTTCTGCTTTTTTTCTCTGGGTATGAAAAGACCTCCTTGGTGATCTCGACCTGCTCTCATATTTTCAATGATTATGTGTGATTCTCACATATCTAATTTCATTTATGACCTCTTGCCCAAGCTCTCCCATTACCTTTCCAACTCTTATGAGGCATTTCAATATGAATATTGTTACTCAAATTCAATATGCCCCCAAATAAATACATTATCTTCTTTGTAAAATGATCTTCTTCAGCCTTGTCTATTTCTATAAATGCCATTATTTTACTCCTATTTATTCAGGTTTATTGCTTTGGCGTCACATTTAATTTCTGTTTTTCCTGCCTTCAGATCCAATTGATCATTAAGTCCCAGGTATCATGTCTTCATAATTTCTCTTCCATTTATCCCTTGCTTTATATTCCCACATTCATTATCTTAGTCTAGACCCTTAAACCATTATGGTTAGATTATTACTCTATTCTTTTAACTAGCTTCCCTGCTGAAAGTTTCCCCATTTTCCTCTGTCCTGCACATCACCAGCAGCAGATTAATATATATATATATATATATATATACATATATATATATATATTTATTGCTTTTTGGAGGGCAGTTGGGGGTTAAGTGACTTGCCCAAAGTCACATGCCTAGTAAGTGTGTCAAGCATCTGAGGTTGGATTTGAGCTCAGGTCCTCCTGACTCTAGGGCCAGGTTTGCCCTATGCATTATACCACCTAGCCACCCCCTAGATTAATATTTCTAATACAACATGTTGATCATGCTACTCTCTCAACCAATAGCTCCAAATGCTCCCCACTGCCTACCTGATACCTTCATCAGGAGTCAAAGTCCTCTGTAAATTGGTGCCAGCTTAACTTTCCAACTTTGTTCTCCCACTACTTCATAGCAGGAGTGCTCAGTTGCAATTAGGCTAGTCTATTGACTGTCCCAGGAAAGGAAGTGGGTATTGTCTGCAGCCATGGTTCTACTCATGCTAATTTCTCCTGCTGGAATGCCTCATCCCTTCTCCAGTTATCCAAAACTAATCAGTTTTTGGAAAGGGCCTCTTCAAGTACTGTAGCTATTTCATGAACCTTTTCCTTACTGTATCTGTCCAGAGTGATCCCTCTGTCTGCTGTATTTCTAAATCACCTACTCTTGGGATCACTCATTTGCCACTCATAATTATCTTCAGCTTTATGTGTATGGCTATTCATAGTTCTATTCCTATAATTTGTTTTGTATGTATATTCAATCATTTGACAAATGTTTATATTTAAGACTAAATATATACCTAACACATTACTGTGCACTGTTGGGATATCAGTAAGAATTAACTATACTTCTTTTTTGTGGGTAAATAAAATAATTTGAATGTTCCTCGAGGAAGAAATATACCTACCTAGAATACAGCTGATGGGGCTGCTTCTGCACTTAAATCACATGGATTCACCTGAACTTAAAAGTTAACTCACCATCACTCACTGCTATTACTTCTGCTATTACTAAATATTCATCGACAATTCAAGTTCATATTGGAAAACAAAACTAAACAATCGTTTATATTTGTAAGATAAGTAGAATAGATAATTTTTGTTTATTTGTTTTTGTTTTTGATAAGGAGTATAATCTTTTTTGGAATTACACTACCCTCTTGTGGTGGTTTCTAGTATTATCTTTAAAGACATAAAGCCAGGAAAAGACAGCGTTGCATTTTTACAACCCCTGGTAAAAATGATTAATTAACAGATGCATATTTTAAAATAAGTGAGTAAAATAGTAAGGATTAATTGTCAATTTGATTTACTTCCTTCAGAGCATGTTTTAAAAAAAGTGAATCCCAAGGGCTCAGAACTATCCATACGGTAAACATTAAGAACAATATTTCATACTGAAGTCAAAATTATTTTTCTTTTTTTTCTTCATAATCTCTATGATTATGAAGACAAGTAAAGAAACAAGTTTAGTGCAACATATGAATACATTCTTTATATCAACTTTAAACTCATTTAACTAGCAAAATTAAATAAAGTTTATATCTCTGTGTTTTCAGCACTGGTGTCCGTTTCTTCCACCCACAGTGTCCCCAAAGTCTTAGTGCAATTTTAAGCTTCAATAGTTTAACATTTAAATGTTTCAGCTTCAATAGTTTAAAACTGCAGAAGACTTTAAAGATACCCTGCATAATGGAGAAGTATCATTTTTTTAAGTGAAAAGTCAGATCTGACTGTGTCACCAAGTGGGACAAATCCTTCCCTCTCTCTGCAGCCTCAGTTTTATCATTCAAAAATCAGGGGTTGGATAAGATGATTTCTAAGGTCCCCTTCAGCCCTATTATTTTATGTATATATAGCACAGACATGAGAACATCATGTCAAAAGTCCAGACTTAAGTCAGATATATGGCCCAAACATGCTTATTATTGGCAACTTTAGATTTAGCAACCACTGGTCTTCTTCCAAATGTCCCAAATTTTCATCTGAATCCAAAATAGATTTAAAACTTCACAGATACAGTCAAGTTATTGTTGGTCTTGGTATCTCAAGACCTAATATTTATGAAGGACACTTAATTTTTTTCCCCCCCAAGTCACTCTATTACAAACCTTGGAATGAAAAGTCTCAACTAATTACTACTTTGACATCACATGGTCCTTCTTGTGAACCCTTTGAACTCAAACTTCACCAAACAAAACTAAGGAATTATCAGTACTTGCCATCTGATGTCTGATTTCCTTGACTGGTATCAAGGCTAGCTGCAGATCTATTTAATGAATGTGGGCAAACGTTCGAGGCAGACTCTGAAAAAGATAGGCATGTGATTTAAATCATCAAGAGGCTAAATACAGGCAGACCCTTCCCCCACTTCACTCACCATCTTTTTCCATTTGGAAAACATAAAATGGAGAATTACTGGCAGGGCTAAATGAAACAATACATGACTGGAAAGGAAAGAATACGTTATCTGAGAGGTAAGACTATATTAAAAGACAATAATTTGGGAAAGAGAAGAAAAACTGAAAAAATAATATTGCAAAAGAATGTCATTTCTGGCCTTCTCTTACTAGCATAGAGTAACAATATAATAAATTTTATCTATAAAGCATCTTAATATTTGCCAAACACTTTCCTTATATTAACTCCTGAGCTACCTTAACACTCTGTGAGGTAATTACTGCTGATATTATTTTTCTCTGAGTCTTAGAGAGGATGTGACTAGTCCATGGTCACTCCGCTAGAAGGTATGACAGGTGTGCTTTGAACACAGGTCTAATTAATTTAAAGTTAAGGTTCAACCATGTTAATTCCCTACTCTAAATACTCCAGGGGCTCCCTATCACATTTAGGATCAAATATAGATATCTGTGTTTACCATTCAAAGCTTTGATCCGTCACCTTTGGAATGCAATGGAATGGAAAAAGTACTTACTATGTGCTAGGCACTGTACTAAGTGCTAGAGATACACATGTAAGCAAAGAAGGTAGAGGCTATCCTTAAGGTGTTTACATTCGTCTTCATTCTCCTCCTCTTCCTCCTCCTCCTCCTTCTTCTTCCCATGTAGAATAAAGAGAAAAGAACAAAGAAGGTACAGGGCCGCTGCCAGGCTTGTTGGAATGAAAATAGTCATCTGAAAGAAAGGGTAAGGAATTTAAATTCTATTGGAGAAAGAACCATACCTGTTGTTCTACATACATGTTGCAGCCATCTCAAACCTCTACCTTCTTTTTGCACTCCTTTATGCCTGAAATACACTCCCTTCCCATTCCAGCCACTTGGAATCCTTCTTATCTCAGGCTTCAGCTTTTTTAAAATATACTTTTATTTATTTTTCAATTGAAAAAACATTTGTCTTCTTTTGCTCCCCATTTGCCCCCATTGGGAAAAAAAGAAAGGACAGACAATGTTTGTAACAATTATACATAGTCAATCATGAAGTCTTTCCTGATCCTCCCAGCTGCTGATGCCTTTTATTCATTTAGTAAATACCCTTTATATAATGTACATATGTACATGTAGTCTTCCTCCCTTACTCTATATTCTCTTTGAATGCAAGTCCTATTTATTTTACCTCTGTCTTTATATTGCTAGGTCTTAGATCAGGGATCTGGCACATAGCAAGTGCTTAATAAATGTTTATCCATTCCAATCAAAGTGGCTTGTTTACTGATTAACTTTGTCTACTATGCTGTGTTGAAAACAGCATTTGGCATGAGTTAGGAGACCTAGGGTTAGAATTTGGGTTCTGAAATTTATCAGTTATGTGACCATGGGCAAATCATTACCATCTTAGACTGTCAGTTTCCTTATTTTTAAACAGAGACAAAAGGAGGTCCATAATTTAATATGGAGATGTGGTGGGAAACCAGATACTGCTCTAGAAATGTGAAAATAGTATTATTAGGTACTTGAAGAGAAGCTGATAATAAGAAAAAAAAAAGAGATGCCACCTTTCTTCTCCAATCATTCTTTGATCATGAACACTTCACAACTAATGCCTATAAAAAGACTCTCTGGTTCGAAAATGGGAAGTAGAATTATTGTTAGTAAAAATAATGAGCAGGCTGTACTTTCTACTCTAAGCTAGGAACACTGCTCCCCTTTTTAGGCCCACAAAGTGGGCTCACAGGGAGGGATAATTGTAGGGTTAATAGCACAGTTGTCTACTAATCTACCATTTCATGATGTAGCATGAGGCTCTCCAGTTGTCCCCTGGAGGGAGCCTGTTGGGCTGCACATTTTGACTCATGGTCATTTCCTTCCTTAGTAACAATCCCTATCCCTGACTATACCAGCATATAATGAACCATATCATATACTATATTTTTATTTTCTTAGCTTTAAAGTTCAGAAAGAGAACTTGTCCCATTCCTTTAATTTGTCAATTCCTTCTACCTGACTAGAATGTATTGGTAACTGGTTACCCTTTCTAGTTGAGGAATTAACTCATAGGGGAGAGAAAGGAAAGGCAAGTATGGGTATGGCATACAGCATCTGATTACTGTGAATAAACATAAAGAGCAATACCTTTCCTTTTTTGCCTTTGAAAAACTCCATTGTCACAGAACTGCCTGGATAACAGACCCTGACATAAAAAGACATCTGGAAGCCGACAGGGACACGCTAGGAAGCAAAACAATAAATGAGGCCTAACTCAGAGCAATGCGATTCCCCAGGAGCAAAACTCTACCAGTGGACTTCCAAACTGGAGGGGCCACATATGGGAATCAGGACTAGAAACAGGAGGAGATTCCTCTGATGAAAAGGATGTGGGAGTTTTCAGTTCACTAATAATTGTGAGAAGATGGCATAAAGATGCTTTAATTGTTAGGAAAATAATTTTCTGTTTCCCTGCAGCAATGATGGCTGGTCATTTGGCATGAATTTCAAAGCTGACTTACAATAGTTTAGAGAATCTAGGGGCAGCCTATTTACTGAGAGAGGCCCATAGGATTGGATTTGAGAAACTCCTTTCACATCAGATGCATCTGCAATATCAGGAGCAAATGTTGGAAACTACTGGATAATTCTTATGAAGGAATTTATTCTGAAAGTACTTTGGACATGTCTGTTTGAATGCACTTCTAGTCTTTTAAAGCAATTCCCAAATGTGAGAATTTATTTCCATGTTGGGTCACTTAGCAAATTGGTCTATCAAATGTCTTTCTCCTGAAGTGAGAATAGCCTTTCTCTTAATACGGCTTTTTCCTCTCTCTCCCTGCTGAGAAGGCAAAACCTTTTATGATACATGAAATCCATGGCACAGCTCTTTCTAGAGAGTGTGTGTGTATATACATATATATATATATATATATATATATATATATATATATATATATATATTATACTTTAGGTCTTAGGGCATGGAATTGATTGCCTTAGGCTGGTGAAATACAACAATGAATATTTACAGGGATAAGGTCTTTCAATAATAATAATAGCTGACATTTATATAGCACGTAAAGGCTTATAAAGCCTTTTGTGTGTATGATGTCATACAGTCCTCATAGCAACCCTGTAAAGTAAGAGCTATAATAATCTCCATTTTACTGATGAGGAAACTTAGCTCAAAGAGTGTCAGTGACTTGCCAAGGGTCACAAAGTTATTAAGTATCTGAGGTAAATTTTGAACTCTGATCTTACTTACACCAAATCTAATGCTATATGTTCCTATGTCTCTTATTCTAGTTCTTCAAGGACAAAAAACAAAAAAAATTGAATCACAGAGTTTTTCTTATCCTTGAGAGGGCTAACATTATTATATATGAAGAAAAACTTCTTTGTAAAGCAATAGAGATAATAATTGTATGCACTATAATGTGGCGTTATTCTTGTCCCATATGAAAAGGACAGTTTTTTTTACAGCTTTTGAGTGACTACCATGGTAAATTTTATTTTTTCTTAGAGTAAAATATAATTTCTTCTTTTTTTAAAGCAATCAGGATTAAGTAACTTGCTCAAGGTTACCTGGCCAGTTATTTCTGGGTGTGGTGCTAAGTATCTGAGCCCAGATTCGATCCCCAGGTCATCCTGACACTGGGGCCAGTGATCTTACTCACTGTGCTACCTGGCTGCCCCTAAAATATAATTTCTACATAAAACAGTTAAATCAGTCATTAGACAAAGAGTCAAAACAATGAACTTGACTGATTAAACTGACAATAACAATTGGATCAACAATTGGTCTGACTGAGCTGACTGTGCAACTGACTTGAAAGGAAAATGGACAGTGACACAGGCCTTTAGGAATTAATTGTATGAAAGTTTAGCCAATTATCCACCTATTTTTATGCCTTCTTATGAACCATTTCAATCTCAGCTTTGTCTCAAGCCAACATGGCTTCAATGGAACAAAGAAACCTAGATGGAAACAAGAAAATGAAATTAAATGAGAAGTGTTGAAGAGTACTAAATATGATTAGGGCAGGGGTAGAGTAAGACACTTAATTGGCATTTTCCCCTTGATTCATTATATATTATATATATATATATATATATATTTTTTTTTTTTTTTGTGGGAAATGCATTATATTTACTTTTCATGAGTTGTTGTATCCCTGTTTTACAGAGGAAGAAAGTAAAAGAAATTAGGTCAAATTATTCATCAAAGGACCTATTTAGTTAAATAGCCTAGGAATGGAAACTGGACTTTATTGAGAGATAAAGGGTATATGTCACCATCACAGACTGGGTAGTGTAATGACAGCAGCTCACTAAGCAGAAGATGCTATTTGGTAACACATACCAAAATTGGTTAGCTTAACATATGTATGCATAGACAAATTTTGTAGGTTTGTTACAGGTTTGTTTGCTTTGGAGGGAGGGAAAGGCTGGCTTTTGGACTGTGATTCTTGTTCACATACTCCCATCAAACTCCCATGAGGACCTGATAAATGTGCAGAGGTCCTTCTCTAAATCTCGAGATTGTGGTGGGTTCCAAGGAAACACATAAACTTTCTACCACTTTTCTTTCTTCTAGCTACATGGCCAGATTACCTCCTTTTCTAGATATATACTTCTCTAATAATGAACTAGATACTACTTCTGTTATGTCACTAATGTTGGTGTTATGATGAGCCTACACAGGCCTTATGTGAGCTTCTCAGGGGACTTGCAGTCTTAACTGAGAAGTAGCATTCATAGAGGTTAGAGGAGGACTGGATTTGAAGTTAGGAATAGCTGAATCAAATTTTGCCTTAGACACTTGCTAGTTTTATGACTGTGGGCAAATCACATAACTTCTGTTGGCCTCAGTTTCTCATCTGTAAAATGAGGGTATTGGACTGAAGGGCTGCTAAAATCCACTTCAGCTCTAAATCTACTATCTTAAGATTCTCTAAAGTCATCACAGATTATCATATTTTGAAGATCATAGTAATAGAGTTTCACTGGAAAAATATGCTAAAAATATGGACTTCTGTTTTATAAGCAAGTTAGGGTCATTAAAAAAACTGTATTTTATTGAAGGCAACCCAACCTATTTTCTTGATTTAATTTTGGAGCTGGCTCACTGGTTTATGACATATGGACTATAGAAGCAAACATATTTGTCCTTCTATTATTTTTTTTATCATTTTAAGAAGCAATAATGCTGCTCATTTTCTACCATCTTCCTTAACATTATGACCAATGAGTTTATTTTGTATCAATGTTGCCCTTGTCTACCATACATTTCTATTTGGCAAAGAGACCAAGCATTTGATAGTTTGATCATTCTCCAGGCTCTTTGTAGCAGATGATTTCCACTGGTTAAATTTCCATAGGAAATGGTTATAATTTGTGGAAATATCTATTATTTCATTCAGTTCAGAGTTTTTAGCACCAATAGTTTAGTTAAATTATTTTTACTTGACTCAATTATTTTATTTCCCTTTACATTGAAGTTACCAAGTATTAAACAATATATTGATTTGATTAGGAGTCCCCAGCAAGTTTTTAGAAGAATTCCTTACATCTCCACATTCTATTCTAGATGCTGGCACATAAGTGGCATTTGTTTTCTTAGTGGCCTTTTTGAAAATATTTATTACTAGAACTGTAATACAAGATAACCAACTGTCCCCTAAAATGATCATTCTTGTGGGCTTTGAATATATAATAAAGCCAATTATAAATTTCATTTATTTGTCTCTTCAAGGAGAGCTTCTGAACTATGCTTCTGATTAGCATCAACATGCTCCATCTTCTGATTTTATTGATAGTGAAATGTCAAGATTTATTCCATTTGGGGTGGCTAGGTGGTGCAGCAAATAGAGCACTGGCCCTGGAGTCAGGAAAACCTGAATTCAAATCCAGCCTCAGATACTTAACTCTTACTAGCTGTGTGACCTTGGGCAAGTCATTTAACCCTGATTGCCCAGCCTTCTCCCCTCAAAAAAGCAAAAAAATATATAACATTCAATTTGACCAGCAGTAGGTCCACTCACTGGTTCTTGGATGAGAGTAACATTTACAAATAGCAATAACTAAGCTAATATCTATAGATAGCCTTAAAAACTGTGTCGTTCTTAGGACCTTCTGTCTTTTTCTCTATAATTTAACCACTGACTCTTCAGGAAAAGAAGGATTCTGTGTAGGACTGAGGATCATTTTGTACTTTTATTTGTTTCATGGTTTTCAATGGCTAAAGGATTCATCGCTAAGAAGCCAGCCTACTTGTAATAAGTGTCTCTGTATTTAGCTAAGCTGGTCCTCAGAAAACAGAAAGTCTTTTTGTGAACCTGCACTTTAATACTTTCCATCATGTTACAATCTGCCAGGATTTGAATTCTGCTGTTAAAGCCTTTGAGAACCCAGGGGTCATCTCCACACCACAATGAGGCATTAGAGTGGGGCATGTGGAACATGGACACTTTATTCAAAAAAGAGTTGGAAAGTACTTGACCCAGCTAACCCTAAATGACATCATAAAAATGACATTTACTATATTTTACCAGACAGGAAATGACTGGTTAATAATATTGGAGTCATTTCCGAATCAGCTGTCTGAGCACATTCAGAGCAATGACTCATTAGTACAAAGGTAGAAATCAAACCAATTAAGAATAAAGATGATAAGGCATTGAATATAATTATGACAGGTCCCATATGATTTATTCTAACAAGCTGGACATAAAAAAATTGTGAAATGGAGAAAGGAAAAGACAGTGACACAATCATTTCCTGTAGATGCTAAACCCAAGTAGAACTGTTAATTGGAATGAGGAGCTGAGAGGAATCCAGAGAGAAATGGCCAAAGGAAACATGAATTTACAAATAAAACTCTATTACAGAATGTTTTAGAGGATTATGATAGAAGAATATGGACAATATTTCCTTATGAATCATTACAGAATAGTAGAAAAATTAATTGAATTTGAATAGAGTTTGATGTGAGACCTAAGTCAGATCATCCCAAGAGCATTTATAGATGAAATTTGAATGAGGGCAACAGATTACTACTTGACATAGAGGAAACAGTACAAGGATGGAATCAGGAAAACCTGAATTTGAATCCTGAGTCAGACTCTCAGCAACTGTTGGATCCTGAGCAAGATACTAAATGATTTTTGGCCTCAGTATCCTCAACAGTTTAATGAGGATAATAATAGCTCCAACCTCCTAGGGTTGCTGTGGTGATCAAAACTCTTTGCAAACCTTAAAGGGGCATATAAATATTAGTGATGATGATGATGATGATAAAAATAAAACTTTTAAAGAAGTTCTAAAATAATTTTCACACTCAGTAAGTATGGAATTGCCAAATGCAACTTAAATACTACCTGTTACTATAAGACAAAAAGAAACTGTGATAAAGCAGATATTTGACAGTTTGACAAGAAGAAGAAGTGGTAAACTAGTGGGCATTAATATATACTATTGACTCAATTGTCCACTTTTTCATATTTCTAAAAATAACTGAAAGGTTTCTGAGTAACCAAATTCCACTGTCTAGTTTATTTTTTAATTGAATTTGGGTTTTAAAGGAGAGTCATAAATTCTCTCCTGCAACAAGATTCCACCCTTGTGTAATATAAGATCATATGAGAATTCTTGAGAGATGTGACCCACAAAAGTAACTTGGATTACTGATATTTGAAATATTAATATCAAGTGAAATATACACAAGGGAGAACGTGGATTTAAGTCACACATATAGCAATGACTTATGACCCTATATAACTATAAAGCCAAACATGAGCAGCTTTCCAGAAGAATCCTACTGTGAACAGCTTTTACGGTTCTGATTATATAGTATAATGAACACTCTATTTCTTCAGTAACAAATCAGAGCAAAATATTCACATTAAATCAAGGTACAGCATTCACAATGTTACAACTTATCACAGATAATAAAAAATACAGCATTCACAGCAACTTATCACAGAAAATGGTCACATAGTTTTCACCACAGTGGTCACACAGTTTTGAACAAAGTATAATCATTTAGTCAGTCAATCACTTAGTAACTCAATCTTTCCATTAACTCAATCATTCAATCATACTTAAGTAGGCTTGACTCCTTAAGGGTGACAAACTATAATAGTCAAAGTTCTCCACTTATAGGGCACACTAAGTTACAATATCAGTCATTACTCAGCACTCTCTTAAGGGGTAGTGCAAAATGCACAGGCAATCCACCCCTCAGTCACAAATAAGTTACAATCTTCTCAGTCAGTACACAGTATCCAAGTTAAAGTCTTCTTTCAGCTTGACTCAGGATAGTATCTCAGATTCCCTGGATCCCCTTGTATGGTCCCAGCTCCTACCTGGATTCACCAAACTGTCATCTGGGCTCAAAGGCAGACAGCTCCCAGTTCCTTGTGCAGCTCTCCATGCTGAAGCTCACAGTGTCCAGTCCACCTTAAATCCTTCACAGTCTCTGTTCCCAGGAGGTCAAAGCTTAACAAAGCCACAAACAGGTTCATGCAAAGTACCAGTATCACAGTCATGCTTCCTCAATCTTCAGCAGCTCCCAGGAGAAGCTGGTAGCCCCCCAGTAGAAGCTCCAGCTGGTTCCCAGAATCAAGATCACTTCACCCAGGTTACCAAAATCAAAATCATTCTCTCCAGCCTGGGCCTTTCCTCTTCAGCCTCCTTGGCAGCAGCTGCTTCTGGCTCCACAAAGCTTATCCCAAAGAGTTCTGACTCTCCCTCCCTGGGGTTTTTCCTTATATACAGTATTGTTCCTCCCTTTTCAGCCCCTTCCTGTTACATCAGCAACAGGAGTTCATACCTTCTGTTTCTTTAACAGAGTCTTAATTTAAACTAGGTGCTAAATACCTCTTAGCTTTCCAATACAAAGGGATCTTTAAATTTCATTACCATTACAACAACTCATTTATCACTTAATCTGCCAGTGTTCCAGACAACTGTCAGACTATAAGTATCATAAGAACTGCCACTGAGTATTGGTAAAGAAAGTTTCCACAAGTTTCCCATCGTGATGAAAAAAAATTATACACACACACACATGAATGCATGTCTGCACACATATGTTTGCATATATACACATGTATACACAAATGCATTATTAAATTCAGCTATGTAATTATATAAACATGTGTTCTTATATTACATAAAATGCCTTTCATATCACATATGTGTGCATATATGCATATTTATATATCTGCATGTGTATACTACACATGTATACATACCTATATGACATTATTTGTATATGTATATATATGTCAATAAATATAAAGATGATAGAGATGGAGAGATAAATGATAGCAATAGGCAGAGAGATGAATAAAAGTAGTGACAGGGATGGATAGATAGACCAATGACAGAGGTGATAGTGATGGAAATAGAGCTAGAGAAAGAGATGATAGAGGTAGAGATTAGGATAAAGAGAAATGGAGAGCTAGAGACAGATTTGATGGAGGTGCTAGATAAATAGAGTAAAGATGATGGAGAGATAAAAAGATAGAGATAGAGGTGATAGAGATGGAGAGAGAGATCACAGCATTAGTGATGGAAAGAGAAAGTGAAGAGAAGGAGAGGAGGAGGAAGAGGAAGAAGAAGAAAAGAGGAAGAAGAAGAAGAAGAAGAAGAAGAAGAAGAAGAAGAAGAAGAAGAAGAAGAAGGAGGAGGAGGAGGAGGAGGAGGAGGAGGAGGAGAAGAAGAAGAAAGAGAAGAAGAAGGAGAAGGAGAAGGAGAGAAAGGAGGAGAAGGAGAAAGAGAAGAGGCAGCATGGCATATTGGATACAGAGCAGCCTTGGAATCACAAGTAACTGGATTAAAGTCTCACATCTGATATCTATTTGCTGTGTCACCCTAGGCAAGCAACTCAACTTGTCAATGTCCTGGAAAGTCACCCAAGGCTGGAGAAGAATCATAGAACCACATCATTAGAAAAACAAAAAGTCCTTCTCTATAAGTTTTCTATACCCATGAAATCACAGATCTGTGGTTAAATATAAATGAATCACACCATTACTGAATTGAAAGGGCCCTTATAGATCTTATAGTTCTCCCCTCTCATTTTACAGATGAAGAAACTACCATACCAAGGGATTAATTGATTTGACCAAGGTCACATAGCTAATTTGTTTGGGAATTTAACATATTATTTGGAAAAATAGACACCAAATTTGAGTATAAATCATCAGTATATTGTAATTCACTGTTATAGTGATACATGTTTGATTATACTGATAAATCACTATCCCAAATACTGGCCTCCTTGACAAGGTCACTTACAAATTCCTCTTTAAAAACACACACACACACACACACACACACATATATATATGTATGTATGTATGTATGTATATTCAGAAAACTAAAGTTAGCCAAAAATAGTGCTAAGGCTATATGAGGAAGGAAAGAACACAACTGTCCTGGAACATATGTAGTTCATATATTTTTAGCATCTATAAAGAAGTGATCTTTTTTGTTTTCTTCGAAAAATAAATTTGCACACCTACCTCTGATATAATCTGTTTCCACTTTTTAAAATAAAAATACATTGGTTTTTTTTTTAACACTTTTCCCTTCTTTTTCTAAAATTGTCCTAAGAAATGTATGTGTGTGTTTTTAAAATAATAGTCTGTCAGTTCAAAATCATTACTCTGCCAATGTCTAATTCTGAACTTGATGTTCCCAAGAAATGTGTGGCCTTAACCATGCCAAAAAAATCTCTTTTCATGTTTAAATGGTCACAGATTTAATAATGGGCTGCAAAGAGGCTTGTGTTTAACTACATCCATTACTTTTTCATGCACTCAACTAAGTAGGTCTCCAGTGGAATGCCATTCAGTTCATATCCAGGATCAAGGAAAGGAAAGGAACGCACCATGGTACGTACACATTAAAAAATTATGTCCCACTAGGTCAATACAGAAATTAATTGTGGGATTATTTTCAAATCCACATTGATTCCTGGCACTGTTGCATCCCACTCAATTAGACACCTCTCAAGGCCTTTTGCTGGACAAAATGGAGCTAATTGCTCCAGCTCTGGATGCAGTGATTCATCTCCCAGATGTCCCCGACCTTTCAGCAGCTCTGCTCTGCTAATATCACTACATACAAAAATAGTCATTTGGGATTGAGGCAGAGAGGAGAGATTGAGGAGGAGAGAGAACAGGGCATTCTTTCCTCATGCCCTTTTGTATGATTAATCTACAGTAAGAAAGGGCTCCTGAATCACACTCTTGACACAGACGCCTGCCACATTGCCCTATCTGGCTTCCCCCACATGAGGAACGATGTATGAATGCACCCTTTTTTCCTTCCTCCAGGTGCAGTCCTATTCACACTGGAGCCTGACAGCACATAACATAACAGTTTTTATTTGCCCATTGCTTCAGCTGCATAGTCTTCTCTCTTCCACTGCATCTCATTTGTTCATATCTCAGTGACAGGGTCAGCCAAGTTGAAAAATGGTTGAAGTACTAAAGACAGGCCACTTGTTTTCAGAGTAAACTGGGCTGTGATTTGTTTTTTTGAAAGGACCATCCTAGTTACTGGGTGACTTTCTAGGGAAAAGACCTGGAACCTCTAGATTAAGAGTTATTGGTTAACATAAGAACTTTTCCTTCTTGAAACTTTCTCTTCAAACTACTGTTTGGTTAATTATAAGAATCAATGATAATAGTCATAATCATACGAATAACAACAATAATAATTGTACAAATTATTAATTGTATTGTAATTGAATTCCTCATCTGGATTGTATGGGAGAAGTAGTGTGTTCCCTCTAGATTGACATGTTTCAAACTAAGGCTAGATGACTAATCCTGAACTATGCTATAGGGGGAATCCTTGTTCATATATGGGGTTGATTGGATGACCTTTGAGATCCCTTCCATCCCTAGCATCCTGGAATTCCATGATTCTGATAGGTTAACCATTCTATGGTCTAAGTATTTCTTTAAGATTATAAATTGCAGAGATGATACCAACTTCAACAGAGGAGTTTCCCTACTGTGGAGTTCCCTACAACTGTTAAATCAGAGGTTAATTCCTCATCCTAAATTTAGGGCAGAGAGGTTATGAAATTAATTACGTCAAATAAATGGCTACTAATCACATTGCAACTAGTTACAAGTCAGTGTTTTCAAAATGGCCAGGTGTTTCACAGCATTAAAGCAATCTGTTGAGTGTTGACACAATCCAAGTGGGGAGTAAGAAATTTCCGTCACTATGGCCCAGTATTACAGTCCTCTCACTGGCCAACCTTAGCTGGAGTCCAATCAACTAAACCCAGTGTACAGCAGCATGTGATAATAGAAAAGAAATCCTACTAGGACCCACTCCAATGACTTTCAGGGTTCTAAACACCATTTGTGACCTCCTTATTGCCTTCTGTGTTAACCATGTGTAAACAATTGCTACTTTTCACACTAGAAACAGGTTACCTTTCAGGGGTGGGGAAATGATTCCTAGTCATAAAGTTTATAAGTCCACTAGCTAAGTTTATGAAGTGCTCTGGCATCCTTTGTAATGAAAGGTGCTGTGTACAGGCAAAGAGTATCTGGTGGGAAGGAAAGAAAATCATAGCCAGAAAATTTAGCTCTTACTGGTCAAATACAAATAAGGTTTACTTACTCTGGGACTTTCGATTCCTCCCACCCCACCCGTTGCATGTTAGCCTCGGTTGTGGAAATTAGGCCAGCCTCCAAGGAAATAAGACATTAGGGAAATAGGGATACTAACAATAATGAAAAAATACATAACCCATGGCACTGAGGTTGTGACAGTTGGACCCAGTGATATTTGGTGCCATCACCTGCCAGAACTTTAAGTACTCCTAAGTATGGGAAGGATTGCAGAAAGGCCTGATGGATTAAATAACAACACATGTCCTCCCAAAAGACCTGTCTGTAGTGATGGTCCTCTCTCAGTTCCAGGCCTCCCTTCAGTGGATGAGGCACTTTCTGAAGTCAGTGGGAGCCCTGCCAGAAGTGGAGAGTGATGAGAATCAAGCACCCTGGCTGCCAGCACCTGACAGCCCAAATCCTGAATTTCAGCACCCAGACTCACTTTCATCAGTTCCTTGGCTCCCTCCCTTGGCCTCACCACCTGCTCCTCCATTTAACTTTGAGCTTTTCTTCTCCATCTGCACAATTCACCTTAAGTTGCTATTTACCTTAAAGACTGTTATCTTCTGGTGTAAACTCGAGGAAAAATGAATTTGTGTCCCAGCACATATATGCACAGGCCTTATAAGACAATGAAAGAGAGAGACAGAGAGACAGAGAGAGATGGAGACAGCAAAAGAGAGACAAACAGACAGAGACAGAGAAAGACAGAGAGACAGAGAGAGATGGAAACAGAAAAAGAGAGACAGACAGACAGACAGACAGACAGAGACAGAGAAAGAGAGAGAGAGAGAGAGAGAGAAAGAGAGAGAGAGAGAGAGAGAGAGAGAGAGAGAGAGAGAGAGAGAGAGAGAGAGAGAGAGAGGAAAATAAACGTCAGAGAAGCCCTGCACACCATTCCTTCTTTATTATACAACTGCTCCAAATGGAATGTTTCAGTGTATTGGTAGAGAAAGTTTTCAGGTTTTCACAACACTAAGTTAGGATGGAGTTTTTTTTTTCCTTTAGAGAAAGAGAGCTGTAGTGGAAAGAACACTGGCCTTGAAGTAGAGTGGAGAGAGCACTGGACCCAGGCCCAGAGAGATGAGATTTTAATCTTGGTTTTGCCATGTATTACCTGTGTGACTATGAACGAATCATCTTACTTCTTTGAGATCCAGTTTCCTCACCTGTAAAAGGAAGTATTTGGAACAAATCATTTCTAAGTTTGCCTTCTTCTATGTTGCTGTGGAATGAGAAAACCTCATTAAAGTTTACAAACTGAGAAAATAAATGAGTTTGTCTTCAATCTGACACTTGCTCTGTACTCCTGGGTAAGTCAATTAACCTCTCTCAGCTTCAACCTTCCTCAGGTGTAAAATGGGAACAATATAATGTGTGCTACCTGGGAGCCTGGTATAACGGAAAGACTACAGAATCAGAAATCAGAGACCCTGGGTTTGAATCTCAGATCTTCCACTAATTAGCTATGTCACCTTGGGCAAGAGGGGTAGAGCAGATGATCACTAAGATTCCTATAAGCTCTAAATGCTATGATAGTACCTCTTAGGTCTATCATAAGGAAATTGCCTTATAAATATTAAAATAAAATGAATACTTCCAGGTCCCAGGATATTTAGGTTGATAAAGTCTATTCTAGTTTTTAGAATAGGTTAATGAAGGTTTTCTATTCTATTCTATTTTTTAGAATAGGTTTTTTTCTATTTTAGGTTGATGAAATCTTTTCTATTTTTTTAAAAAGAGGTATTTCCCCTACCATATTTATGTGTGTGTATATATATATATATATATATATATATATGTATATATATATATATGTATATGTTTAACCACCAGGGGACATAGCTGGCTACTTTGCTGAACCTGTTCAACAATCAGGCATAGACACTGGCAACACTACTAGCAATTATGCATTTCGCCCAACAGGAGAGAATAACCTGGGAAATGTCAACCAGGGATTCTCAAATCACAGACTATGTGTCTACCCCTATCCATGGTGGAGGTATTCCTCTAATTAGTCTAGAGTGTGATCAACAAGGTTTTATCCAATTAGACTCATATCTCAGTGTTTCCTGTCCCAATCTCCAATTTTTTTCTTTTTGTCCCAATCTTTTTCTTTTTGATTAATGCTGTGATTTTCTTCAATCAGTTAACATAAGGTAATGAAGAATTCATGTCTTACTTTTGTTGTTCAGTCCTTTAAGTGGTATCTGGCTCTTTTGGACCCCATTTGGGGTTTTCTTGGCAAAGAAAATGGAGTGCCATTTCCTTCTCCTTTTACAGATGAGGAAACTGAGGTAAACAGGGTTAAGTGACTTGCCCAGGATTATACATCTAGTAATTGTCTGAGGACAGATTTGAACTCAGGAAGATGAGTATTCAAGGCCCAGCACTCTATCCACCTAGCTGCTCATACTCACACTTCACTTACATTCAAGGAAGTAAATAAAATAAAATGCATATAAATATAATAATATTTGAATATAACAATATATTATATAATAATATTTAAATATAATAAACCAACTGCTACTTAAATTTATGATCATGGCTTCTGTCAGACATAGGCAGCTCTTAGTCTATAGTCATACACTAAAAAATAAAAGCTCAAGCGAAATAGTTTAGGGGCTTGTCTGCAGTACTGTTTCATTAATGGCTTCCCTTATTCCTCCCTGGACCACTGTTCTTTGCTCATAACTCTACCAATGAATGGGGCTTCAAAGACTGCCATCCAACTTCTTTCTGGCTGTACTGGATCATCAATTACAAAGAATCCTGGTTCTTCTTTGTGACTTCTTCATTACCAGTAGAAAAGGGGAGACAAGAGTAGGCATAGTTAGAGACACAGGTTCTCCGTTTCCTCTTATTCCACCTTATCTTTGGTAGCACAGATATGTGTCCTGTCTCTAGTCAGCTACCAGTAGTGTACACTGTGATCTGATGATACAGGAATTTTGAAAACTGAAATGCAGTAGTGCCTCCAAATCTTCTTGCCTAAGAGAGTTTAATAAAGGGAAAGAAAAGGAAAAGAAATATAGTATCTTTGTTAATACCTAATAACCATCTTTCTTGGGGTATAAGAGGGAGAACTCTCATCCAGGGACTTTAAATCTCAATTTTGTAAATTCACTTTATGTAAACTAGAATTGGGTTGAAAAAAAAATCAATAGTTGTCCAAGGCAAGAGAAATTTCCATAGGTTGGCTTTCAGCTTTCCTTTCTATATGCATAGCAGGAAAGGGCATCTCCTGTCATCTCTGATACTTACTGATAAGTTTAGAGTACTTAAGGAGGAATTTGGATTTTTTAATATAACAGCATGCCTAGGGATATATTTTTCATTTCATCCTACACACACAAATAAAATAAGCACCTTTGGAAATGTTATCTGTTTGGAGGTTGATCAAATGAAACCAGAATATCTCACACAGTGGTTCTTTGTGATTTAAAAACAATTGGGGGAATGGCTAGAATCAAACTCTACATAACTCCTGTGGATCAAAATAGGACTGAAAGATTCAGTTGTTTAAATACCCTAAGAGTCTTCTTAAATATACTAGAGCAGTGGGACCAGCATTTCCATATCCTTGACATATGACTTAGCCATATGACTGGACTGAAACATATTTGGCAAAGAGTTTTGTATTCCTGGACCAGATATTCTTATAAGAAAGGGCAGACTACATAAGCACAGACAAAATATCCTTTTGAGAAACCTCAATGAAGACATTTACCAGAATGATTTCTTTACTACTATATGATACTTAAGGGCAATTAGGGTCAAAGCCATTTGACTGCCTAAAAAAATATTTTCTTTTTGTTTTCCTCTTAAAATTTTCTTTTTTTCTCAAAATTTTTCTTCAATTAAAAAAATTTATTTTCTTTCCCTTTTACCATCTCATCCCATTTCAAAAAAAGGAAAGGAAAGGAAAAGGAAAGACGAGAGGATGGAAAAGAGAGGAAGAAAGAGAGATAAGGAGGGAGAGAAGAAGGAAGGAAGGAGGAAGAAAGAAAATAAGGAAGGAAGGAAGAGAGGAGAGAATGAAAGGAAAAGAAATAAAGAAAAAGAAAATTCTTTGTAATATTCATAGTCAAGGAAGGCAAAATTTTTCATTGGCCAAGCACAAAAATATATCTCATTCCCTATCTAAATATTTCCTTTTCACAGAAAATCTATGTAAATCCTTTTCCTTTGTGGAACCAAGAAGACCATTGGTGACCTCAAGGCCACAGGTTTCCCACCTCTGAGCATAGGGGAGTACTATAGTAGGGAGGTAAAATTCAAGTCAATTATGTTCATTAATGGAGGACTGATCTTAGAGCATATTCCAAGCTAGGAATCAACAGGACAAGGAATCTTATCACCCACCTATGATTACTTTCTGCTCTTCAGTTTAATCTCAGAAGCAGAAAGGATTTTTCCCTTTGTTAAAAGCTTGACTGTGACTACTTGAACATCCACATCCTACCCCAACCTGTCCTCACTATTCAAATAACCCACTACTGTTATAATAATTCACTATGATTGATTCACTGACAGTGGCTAATGCAAGATCCATTCCACAGACTAATTTTACAGAGGGATGCTGAAAGCATCCAAACGTTTCTATACCTTAGTCATTTTCCTTCTCTTGGAGAAAAGGTAAATTGACATAAATGCACTCCTTTGACAAACCTGTGTGATTTTCATTAGGAGGGAAGAAAACAAAATCTTCTTTAGAACATGTGGAAGAATTCACAGTAAGTATGTGTTTCCATGAAAAGGGGTGGGGTCTAGGATTAGTTTAGGAGGAAATCTTGTTCAAAATGTCAGTTCTGTCTGCCATCCAACCAGCTTGCTTATATTATTCATGCATTCAGATAGGGGATTGGATTGGATGACCTCTAAGGTCATTTTACAACCTCTAGATTGTATGACTCTATAATCCACCATAGGAACATTCCAACTTTTACTTTGAAGTAGGTACTTCTCCCTCCCATTAGTCAACCGCTTAGAACTGCTGGCAGATTCTCCTCTCCAGGTGCAAGCTTGACTAAATAGGAGAATATAGTAGTGAAGACAGAGGGAAGGTTTTTGCTCCCTTCTGTAAACAGAAGAACACATTGCTAAACATGTAAGAAGTGTAATCAATAACTTGGAAAGGTAAATGCCTAAGAACTGGGTAACACTAGCTGAGGTAGAAAATACAACTTTGGACCAACTCTTGAAAGTAGGGTTTGACTTTGGAGGAATCTTAATTTGGCCAAACTTATGGATGATAAACTCATCTAGAACATGTATAAAAATCAGTCTTCTTTATATATCCAATTGAATGAACTCAGAAAAGTATGCATATTTTGTATGGTCAAAGAATTCAATCTATCCTTAAAAAATTAGAAAGTAATGTGTCAACAATGATATTAGTAGTGGTGTTTATAATGATAACAATAAAAAACAACTATAACAACAATAATGATGCTTTTGTTGCTAGCCTCAGAATGTTGAACATTACCCTTACATGATTTCCTCATTCTGCTAAAGGGGTTTTTTTTTTCCTTCCTGCCAACTGTACTATTATAAAGTGCATTTTTATGCATTTAATTATATTTCCACAAACGTCATGTCTGATGTGTGAGTATGCCAAAAAACTATGAGAATATTCCCTGTCTTGTTGTTGGGCCAGATGCAGTATAAATTAATTTTCTGAAGATCTCAAAATGTTTCATTTAACTTACTTCCAGCCAAAACCTCCCTAGTATAAATGTATACAAGTAGTCACTCTCCCATCGGGGATGCTAGTTAGTGAAGATGTCATTTTGGAAAGAACCCCTAGTTTAAAGTGATTTCCACTAAAAGCGAAGTACATGTTACCTACACCAATCATATTCTTAAAAAAAACAGCTGGCAATTTAGAATGACTATTTTCCAAAGCAAATTACTCACACCTTCCTACTCATTAGAATGCCTCAGCTGGACCAACATGCAAGAAAGACTGTTCCCATTTCAAGATTCCTATGGAACAAAATTGGATTTTTTTTCCCAGCCCTGTTTTTTGCTGCAACACTTTGGCTGCCTTTGCCACCTGTCACAGTAATATGCTACCAAAAATAAAATCCCCAGTTGGTGACATAAGATCAATTCTGGTATTCATCACAGTTATTCTCCAACACTCCATCCATTACAAATCATGGAATGTTAAATAATCAAACCTTTTTTTATTTAATTTAATTTTTGTCTATCTTATTTTGGCAAGACGCTTGAGTCTTTCAAGAAAAAAAAATGAAATCCATGTGTTCCGAATGGGGTTCCTTACTACACAATTACTGCAATGAAGACATTTTATTGTGTTAATTTTCATTAAATAAAACCCTGCTGAAAGCCAGTAGTTTTCCAAAACCCACATGATTTATGACATGCTAATGTTTGTAGTGAGACACTCTGTTTCAATTACATAGAGTAAGTGATGCCTTACAGAACAATTTGGTAATAATATCACCTATGACAGCTTTAATTTTAGACCTCCAGTATGGGTGTGAGACCTGGGATGACTATCAATAGCAAAGTCAGCTTAAGTAGGAATTTAATCTTCATCACCTCCATGCTACGTTTAACATCAGATGCCTGAGTGAGCCAAGGATCCCAATAATGGGTTTAGAGAAGACCAGCTCTTCATACACACTAAAAATTGGACTCATTGTTAACTCAACATGCTCCTCTGGTTTTAAAGCCAGTAGAATAAGACAAGCCTAAAAGAGATAGGAATCCACTTGAAGGAAATCTGTGCATCCACAATTTAACTACTCTACCTTCATAATGATTTCTTTTTAGTTTATATTTGGAAGAGCATTCTCAGTTCACGATGGCAACATATGGACAGGGGAAAACAGGTCACTCTGCTATCTACTCCCATGATTCAAATGGTAATAAATGCCATTACCCAGGTGATAAATGTTGTCAGTAAACTTGCAAATTAGAAACATTTAGATTCAACTCCCCATTTTGAAGTGGCAAAGAAAATCCCTTTAAACACACAAACAGCAAGAATGGCCTGAGTTTAAATGAACTATAGTGATGAGACAGTGATTAGTTGCAGCAAGTTGACACTGGGATGGATGGAAAGTTCTTTCAACAGAGAAAAAAAATGAAGGAAATTCCAACGGCAGCTCATAGTCCAATTCCTACCAATCAGCATAAATAAGGGAATAGAAATGAACAACTATATATCATTATATATAACAATAACACAATAATATAACTTATGCTAATTGGTTTGTTTAATGATTGATCATTAAACTTAAACTTGCTTGTGAAGAAATTTAAATATTGCTTCGGTCTAAATGGCAAAATCAGATTAAAAAACTTTTTTTGTGACTTTTGAGGCTTTTAATAAGACATCAAGGTCAAATATTTCTTAGATCCTCTTGTCTACAGTGAGCCCAGATTGAAGCTGGCAACTTCATTTTACATCCCCCTATCTGGGAAGAAAAGGAAAACATATCTCAATCCAGATCCTATCTTCAATCCTGGTTTACATGAAGGTCCCTATTAGATAATTTTCACAACATTCACTAAAAATTATTGGTAGACAGAAAAGGTCTGATTACTGAAAGTAAAAATATTGCACAAAATGTTTAAGGATAAAGACTAGATTTCTCCCTTATCCAATAATCAGTTACTGCATTCTGTTTCTGGATCCAAAATTGCATGTGATTGTGTACCCAACCACCAGAAAAACCTGTGTCTTGGTAACCTATTTTTACCTGAGTAGTTGAATATTTGAATATGCCTTCTAAAAATGTCTTTCTTCCAACACTAGATACACCTATACCTCTTCTGCCAATGCAGATCGGTAACATATTATATGTGTATATGTACATATATATATATGTGTGCATGTGTACATATATATTTAATATATAGTTTTAAAGATTCTCTTGGGGAACTGAGAGGCTAATTGGCTTGAAAATATTTATAAAGCCAATATATTTCCAAAGGAGTTCAATCCAGGAGTTCTTGATTCAAAGGTAAGCTCACTACCCACTAGACCAAATATCACATTAATAAATAATAATAATAGTTGATATTTATATAGTTCCTTACAGTTTGCAAAAAAAAAAAGACAAATTCATTTGATCTTCTTCACAAAATAACCAAATGAAGTATGTTCTATTATTGTCCTTATTTTATAGATGAGGAACTAAGGAACTGAGATGAGATGACTCAGAGAGATTAAGTGACCTGCCAGGATCATGTGACTAAAATTATCACAAGCTGAATTTAAAGCTAGGTATTCCTAAATGTGCAACAAAGGCAGGATCTGAAGCTTGATTACTGTTGATTATACATACATACACATATACATATACATACATACACACACACACATATATTCTGAATGACTATGTATCTTAACTAAACACTGCCCTGTGTTTCCTTCTTGGTTAGTTATACAACTTAGACAATTATTCAAATAATTCAGGCAAAATAGGGTTTCTGCCTATATTATTGAAAATCATCTAGAGAGAGATAGACAGGACCTTAGATATTTGTAAATGCAACTACCCTTCATGTAAAAACAATCAGAAATTTACCACATGAAGTGAAAGAACAATAGCAAAGAAAGAAAGAATTTTAAAAGAAATACTTAAAAGCAATATCTTGAAAAAATAACAGATTCTTTAAATGAGTCAACAAAACAGTAGCCATGATACAAAGAAGAAATGCCATGGTGTAAAAGAAACTGAGTAGAAATCACAATAAAAGGAATAATCCTTCAATGTAACAAATATGGCCTTAGAAATGAAAATGAAACTAAATATGCACCCTAAGATTGGTTGAGAAGTTTAATAAAAGCATCAAAAAAGCAAATAATAAAAATAGGAGAAAATTCAATCTCTTAAAGAATAATGGAAGTTTAGAATATATGAAGAATCTTAACCAATCGGTGGAGAAAGATAGTAGCAGAGATAGAACACACAAAAGAGTAGAAAAATGGAACTATAAATATTGGAGCAAAATCAAAAGATCGAAAAAATTAGAACACTACAGGTCCCTTCAAACCAAAGCAACTGACATCAAGGACAAGCTCAGCAAGGCAATCTGATCATCATTAGCTTCTAATAAAAACATGAAGGGACAAAAAACCCTCAATAGCATATTTCAGGAAATGTCAAGAAAAATGCCTGGAAGGACAAAATGAAGATGGATAGAATGTACAACATGATGTCAGAAAGAGACCCCAATTAAATTCATCCTGGAATACATCCACCAAGTTCCAGAGCTTTAATAACAAAGAAAAACTCTGGAAAGCAATCAGGAAAAGACAATTCTTATCTCAAGGAGGATTAGTTTGAATTGTGCAGTACTAGCAAGCAATGAATGGGAATAGAAGAAAATATGATATAATAAAAATAAGAAATTATTATCTATCCCAGGATAATAAATTTTGAAAACTGAGTTTACTACTTAAGAGAAAGGTAGATTTTCAACTGAATCTGAGAATTTTAATCATTCCTTCAAATGAAACCAGAGACAAGCAGGGTTTTTGAAATGCTAAAGAAACTTAATAATAAGTGAGTTCATATATAGTATGTATAGTCTAGAGGATGACTCAATTTTGATGTCCTGCAAAAAAGAGGTAAAAATATTCTCCTTTATAAATTCTAATTGACCTGAGGTTCATCGAAAAAGGAAAGAGATAATAGTTACAGGGTAATTTCCTAAAAGTCAACCAGAGAGCTACTTTCTAGAATAAAAGGGAGGTAGAGAGGAAGAATTTAGTATTTTTACTTAGAAGTCATTCAAACACAGGTAGAAGGTTACGATTAAGAAAGAGTCTCCTCGGCAAAGCAATGGAAGTGCAAAAAATTTGCATTAATAAAAGCAGAATGAAGACAATCAGGTCTTGGCATGGAGTAACAGGAGAGGTATTGCTGTAATTGATGATTTAAGTAAGCTAGGATCAGTTTTAATTCAAAGAAAACAAACTATAAATATTTAAGGCCATTTTTTCTTTTACAATAAAATTGATAGATTTGAGTTTAGACTGGGATGGACAGGAGAGGTGATTGGGGCTCTGTGTTTAGAAAAAAATATTTAGAAAAGGTTCAATTAAAACAAGTGCCCTAAGGGAGGCACTCAATTTAGAAGATGCTTACAGCATTTGAATTTCTCAGGTTTGCTGGGATGAGCTCCACCATGTTTCCTTTAGCTTCAGCTGTAGGCTCCCCTGAACTCTTATGTTTCTGTATCCCTTCGCCAGAGAGGTAAAACAGTTTTTCCCAACAACTAAAGGCACATTTCCTGCAAAAGAACATTTATTAATTATAGCTCTTAATTAAAAGATTGTTTTAAGCAAAGTAAAATGTTTTTAAACATTTAAGGCAGTATAGTAGAGTTCAATGGAGAAACAAACAATTTTGAATTTGAATGTTAATGGTATAATCACACCTACAAAATAGAAAAAAATATTGTAAAAATATTAGAATATAGAATTCAATAACTTGCTTCCTATAAAAACTCTGTACTAGGTAAATATTTTGAGTATGGTTATCCTCATTTTCCAAAGAGACAGTTGAGATTCAGAAAACTTAAATTATTTTCCATCACATATCGGCTAGTAAGTTTTAGAAATATTATTTTTTAATTAAGTCTTTCTAACTAAACATCCAGCACTTTTTCTACTATGCAATACTACCTCATGGTGTGCAATCATGATTTCATATAAAAGCAACAGTAAAAGAAGATACTGTAGAAAGATATAAACACAGGAATCATATTATGCTTAAATACACAATAGATAATTAAGCAATATCATATATATATGTATACACTAACTGAAACAACAAATAATTGAAAAAATTAAATGTAATAAGACCAATATAGTACAAAAATAATTACTAATAACTTTAATGTCCATCTCTCAAGTATCAACACTGTAACAGAAATATAAACAAGAAACTGTATCTGACAGAATGTCGGAAGAATAGATTTTATATGCTTTTGATGATTGAAAATTTTTAAATAATGTATTTTTTTATCATTTATGACACAAAATAACTGATCACATGTTACGGTTAAAATTCACATACACACAGATAAATATGGGTGTATAATGTGTTTGAATGCAAAATCTTAAGTACACCCTTTAAATCACATTACAACAAAAATTATAATTAATAAGGGAAATATAAACCAAAGATTCTAATTTAAGTGGAAGCTAAATAATAGTATACTAAATATGAGTTGGTCAAAGAACAAAATATAGAAACAGCAAACATTATAGATGGTATATCACATGTAGGATGCAGGAAAAGTGGTAATTCAAGGAAAATGTACATTTTAATGTCTATTGATAAAAGAGGAAAAAAGTATAACTAATAAATGTGTACATATTTTTAAAAGGACAAAAGATGAATTTTTAAAATAAAGAGTTTAAAATGATTGAAGTGATAAAACAGATACCGTTATTATAAAAAAAGATAAAGTAAATAAACCATTATCTAATTTGATGGGGAAAAAACCCAAATTGACAAGTTGAAAAATGAGAAAGAAGAATTCACAATAACTTGATATGAATAAAAGAAAATTAGCACCTACTCAATTACATACCATCAAAACCAAAAACATTAACAAAAGAGATATATAAAAATGTAAAATTGCCAAATTAACAAAAAAGGAAATAGATAATCCAAGCAACCACTTTCAAAAAAATAAATTAAGCCAAATGTAAAATCTCAAGGAAGACAAAAAGACTTTTTTTTGGTAATTGGGGTTAAGTGACTTGCCCAAGGTGACATGGCTAGTTTTGTGTTAAGTGTCTGAGGCCAAATTTGAACTCAGGTCCTTCTGACTCCAGAGTCAGCACTCCATTCACTGGGCCATCTAGTCACTCCCCAAAAAAGACGTACTTAATCCAGATTGATTAATAAGTGAATTGAGAGCCACTGTAGCATAGCTGATAGGATGCTGGTCACGGAGTCAGAAACAACTGGATTCACATCACATCTGACAGTTACTACCTATGCATCTTGGACAAGTCACTTAATATCCCTGTGATTTTTTTCTCATCTATAAAATGAAGGAGTTGGACTAGATGGCCTCTAAAAAAGTTTCTAATTCTAGATTTGTGACCCCACTAATTCTATCAAACATTAAAAGAAGAAATAATCTTTATCAGGAAAGCCCATTTTTTCAGATTAAAGGAGGACTTCATAGAAGAAAGAAATTACTAAGGCAATACTGAAAGCAATAATCCATTTTTGTTGTGTGGTGTGTTTAACATAATAATAACTAAAAGGTAAAAACATATGGATTGACAAGAGATACTTAAAATAGCAGCCAAGGACATTAAGGAAATGGTTCTATGTCAGTCTATTTACCCCACAGTTTCTTCTAGGGACAGCAATAACATATCCAAACTATGGGAACACTTTCTCTTAATCATCTCATAATGAGGCAGGGACTAATACCTCCAAATTGGAATTCATGCAGGGAATCAAGAATAGCAGAGATATTGCCAGGAACTGAAGCATAAATGGTCTTCCAGCTATGGGAGGAGGAATGATAGAATTTTAGAGTTGGAAGGGACCTTGGTACCGATCTAGTTCCATCTATAGACGAAAGGAATGCTCAATAGAATATACTTAATAGGTAGTATCCCTACCTCTACTTGAAGACCTCTGAGATGGAATCTCCTACCTCTCTAAGCAGCCCATTTCACCTTTGAACAGCATTAATTATCAGGAAAGTTTTGTAATTTCTCACAGTCCTTCTCTCCCTATTTTACTTCATCCCTCCCTATCTTACTTCTGCCCACTATTTTGCCCTCCTAGTCCTTAAGAGTGCCTCCCTTATTCTCTTCTTCCCCAACCCCTCCCCTTGCCCCCACAACCCTCTTAATTTTTTTAAGCAATGGGGGTTAAGTAACTTGCTCAAGGTTACATGGCCAGGTGTTTCTGGGTGGGTGCTAAGTGTCTGAGCCTGGATTTGATCCCAGGTCATCCTGACTCTGGGGCCACTATTCTCCTAATTTTTAGTCTACATACTCCTCTAAAAATATTTTCTTTATCCAATCCCCTGACCCTCTTAGTTCTTTCTAAATTTAGAAGACCTTCTAGGTGTATATGGTGTTCCCTCTTTAACCCATTTCTAATGATAGTAAGGTTCCGACACTATTGGCCCTCCCCTCCACACTTGCTTTTCCTTTATCATTTCTTCCTTTCATATCTCATTTGTATAAATGCTCCTTTTTACCTCTCCTTACATAGTTTTTTTAATCACCCCATCATACTCAGCTGTACCCAAGTCTTTCAAACCATGGAGGTAATGATGACAGTCACAAGAATATTGATGAAATTTTTACATATAAGAAGTAAACTGCTTGACCTTATTGAGTCCCTTTTAACTGATCTTTAATGTTTAGCTTATAGTTCTCTTGAATGTTATATGTCGAATTTCCCATTATGTTCTGCTCTTTTTGTAACAAATATCTGAAAGTATTTCAGTTTATTAAATGTCCATTTTTTTTGTCGTTCATGTTATATTTAATTTTGCTGGAAAAGTCACCCTAGGTCTTTTGCTCATTGAAATATAATGTTCCAAGACCTAATGTCCTTTAACTTAGAAGTTGCTAGGTCTTATGTGACCTTGATTTTCTCTCTGCCATATTTAAATTAATTTGTTCTTCTTGCTTACAATATTTTCTCCTTAACCTGGGAGATTTGAAACTTGACTATAATATTCCTATGTTTTCCTCCTGCGATCTCTTTCAGGTGGTTGGTGGATTTTTTTTTCTTTATCCTTTACCTTTTTGTTCTAAAACTTCAGGACAATTTTTCTTAATAATTTCTTATGTATTATATCAATATTCTTTTTTTATCATAACTTTCCAGTAGCCCAGAAATTCTTATGATGTTTCTCCTCAATCTGTACTCCAGATAATTTGTTTTTCTAATAAGATGTTTCACATTCTCTTCTATTTTTTCATTCTTTTGATTTTCTTATTATTTTTTTAGTCTTATAACGTCATTAACTTCCTCTTGCCCAATTCTAATGTTCAAGGAGTTATTTTCTCCCTTAAGTTTTTGAATCTCTTTTTCCAGTTGTTTGACTTTCTTTTCATAATTTTCTTTATTTTGTTAAATTATTTTTATTTTTTCCTTGATCCCTTTTCTTTGATTTGTGAAGTTCTTTCTTAGTTTTTCCAAGAACCCTTTTTGAACTTGAAATGATTGTATGTTTCTCTTTAAATAAAGGAGTGGCTTTTCTCTTTCTTTCTCTTCCTTCCTTCCTCCTTTATTTTTTCCTTCCTTCCTTCCTTCCTTCCTTCCTTCCTTCCTTCCTTCCTTC
>NW_027187266.1:3072481-3098778 GCF_028583685.1 Petaurus breviceps papuanus
TTCCTTCCTTCCTTCCTTCCTTCCTTCCTTCCTTCCTTCCTTCCTTCTTTCCTTCCTTCCTTCCTTTTTTCCTTCCTTGACTAAGGGCCACTTTTTAATTTTCTCTTTGGGGACTAGAGTTTGTTTTGTTTTTTTATAATCTATTTGAAGATAGGCAAAATTGGGATCAAGAAGAGCCAGCCCAATATAATTATTCTCAGTAAGCAAAACGGATAGCTTTTTAATCTACCAAGTTAGGTCTGTCATTTCCAAAGTGGATAGAGTGATGGGAAGCAATGGGGTATCATTAGGATAATTAGGACACAATAGTATAAGTGCTAATTTTAGTAGTAAGGCATGAAATAAAGACATTAAGTGACAAAGATGATAAAGAATTAACAATTTGAAAGCAATATGACAGTAAGGTGGGCATACTAAGTCTTGGATGACATAGTGATGAATCGAGTAAACTATTCTGGAAAAAAAAATTCGGAACTGTACAAGAAATGTAATTAAGTTCTTCATATCCTTTGACTGTGAGATTCCATTGTTGAGAGTTTAATTATAGCAAGAAAGTCATAAAATCAGCAAAAATTTATTAAACACCTCTTATGTAATAGGCACAATGCTAGGCATCGGAGATACAAATACAAAGCATGAAACAATTTCTCAATAGTGTATATTCTGTCAAAACTAGAAAAAATGCATAAATTGAAAGAGAGAATTGATTGAATATTTACTGATTGACTGAATTACTGAACCTTCAGGATCATGCATAATATCATAAATCTAGAGCTAGAAGAGGCCTTGGAAGCCATCTAGGACAACCTCACTCTTTTACAGTTGAAGAAACTAAGAACCAGAGAAATTAAGTGATTCACCCAATGTCACAAAGTCACAGAGTCAGAATTTGAATCCCAGATCTCTGATTCTAAAAACAGTGTGTTTTATACTGTAATATTCAGAAAAAGAAAAAGGAAAGAATGGGAAAGCTTTTATGAAGTGATAGTAAAGAAAATGATAAAAGAAAAAAAAAAAGCGCTACATACAACAATGTAAATAATTACACCACTGAATGACAACCAAACCAGATCAAGCACAGTGGACAACATTGGGACAAAAGTATCAGTATTAAAGTTCATATTTTTCTTTTCTGTTAGCGACTATTTTGCAACAAAAGTAGAAAGGGGCATACATTCTCAATCACAATCACTCTCTTAGGTTTTTCAGTTGCATTGTAGTAATTTTCAAGGGATAAACTTTGTTAGGGTTTTGTGTTTCTTAGGAATTGTGTTAGATCAAAAGAAAATGTGTTTGTAGGAGAAGAGTTGGCCTTCAGTTCCATGAGTATAACAAATATCTGTTTACATCTACAAAACCTAAATAGTCCCTGCCTTCATTAAGCTTTCACTCAAGAAGGTTGACCCCAAATAACCTAGACAGGCTCTCTACAGTGAACTATTTCACCACTACATCCTCAACTTTGAATTTCACTTTTCTCACAAAAAAGGCTTATAAAATGATATAGAATCTTAACCTTTGTCAGCATTGTATTTTGAAACTAAATATTTTGAATTCCTATATTCCCCCAGAATTAATTCGTTAAATTAAACCTTTAAGATATTCAGTGTGTATACCCCAAATCACAACAAGGTCAATGTATCAAGGCATTCTGGGCAATTAAATGTCAACCCCCAAACACTGTATCATTCTTACTCTATAATTAAAAGGATGTATGTTAACCTGTTTTATGTTAGTCTCCTGTCTTTAAGATTTCCTACACTAATGGTTATCAAATGGGTGGCTGTTTATTTTATAGGGGAAAGCCTACCCTGAGGACCTCTGGTCATTTAAGTACTTTAAATAAACATTCTCTGTAAACTCTAAAATGGTGGGCATTTACAAGGACTTCCATAAAGGGCTCATTTACATTCAGATTAGTGTGGGCAAAAAGCAATAGAACAAAGGATCATTTAAACTTCCTCTTCCTCATCTTTAGAGTTCAATCTATAAGTTCAAGGACCTGATTGTCTCTTTCCAAAAGGCTACATCAAGGCTGCTATTGATGAATGGAAACTGATATCTTATATCACCAATAAAATTGCATCATTTCTGGAAGGTTTGGAGAATCCTTTTGTATGCTATCAAACCCTATGTTAGTTAGATACTATTATGGTTCCAATTGATCACAACATATTGCTTAGTTCATACATTCCACAGGCCTTGCAGCAAAGATGGTTTCTTCTAGAGTTATCCAGTGACTATTGGCTGGTGGAAAGTCTTTGATGTGACTTAAAGAGAAATATGTGTCCTCTTTAAATGGCTGTGTGCTTCAGGCCCATTTGCTGATGAGTGGCATTGATGTTTGTTGGACCTGGAATCAAAAAGACTGAGTTCAAATCAAGTCTCAGATACTTGCCAGCTGTGTAACCTTGGGCAAGTCACTTAACTGTTGAGAGGACCAATGTGCTTTGAAAATTTTAAAGTACTACACAAATGCTAGCTATTATTGTAATTGCAATTATTACTATTACTAGTCCAGTCTCTCTAGTACCATCTTCAATGGGAAAACAGGAGGAAAAGATGGAAGAACTCTCTCTTTCCCCTAAGAGCAATTCCCTCTCAAAGGCATGTAATACCTCCTGAATTTGGAGGTCCCTTTTATTCAACTGAGTGGCCCTGAACAAAGTTAAGAAGTGTGAGTTGGTCCTCAAACAATCACATGATATTTATTATGTAGTTGTAGCATCCCCTATCTTTATCCAATGACCCAAAGCCCATATTTATCATTTCAAATTGATTAAAGACTTATATCTAGATTACTTTAATTGATTGATTCTATGGAAATATCTGTGCTAACTTTGATTAATTGAGACAGGGGACCATCCTTATGTATTCACAATCTATATTTGAAATTTCCTCCTAGACACTAAGCAAAATGAGGGGTTAGTGTCTCTTTATTCCATAGCAATAGAATAACAGAATCACTGAAATTTAAATCAGACAGAATTTAGAACTCATCTAGTATAAAAAAGTTTTAAAAATGAGACAGAGGAGCAGATAGGTTGTTACTTAGCCCAAAGCTACATGGTCAAATAATAGGAGAATGAAGATTGAAATCCAGGTCTACTCATACCCACTCCAATGATTTTTCACCATACCACAGGGAGTGTGATGAAGTAGAAAGATCATTGGACTTAAGAGTCAGAAGTCCTGGGATCAAATTGTAGCTCCTTCATCTTTACTATGTGATTCTGGGCAAGTCATTTGACCATAATAAGACTCATTTTCTTAATGTGTAAAATGAGAATAATAATACTTGCACAATTTACCTCTTGGGTTGTAATAACAGTGCTTTATGAACCATAAAGTCATGTATGAATATGTTACCATTATTATTCCTTTACCATGAATCAAGTTAAAATAGAATAATTTAGAGGTAATGGCCCAGGCTCCTTGTCCAAAATCACATTCAAGCTTCTCCATCTCCATCACATGATGTGCGGGTGTGTGAGTCAAATATTACAAGTTTCAAGAAGAAAGTTTGTTGTTCACCTGTTTTCAAAGAGAACCAATGACATCTTGGGGTGATGTCTTTGTATGTATGTAATTGTATGTAAATTGGATTTAAGTGAGGCAGAAAGTTGTCAGCTTCATTCTTTCAGAGTCATTGAAATCTAGTGGTAAAACAAAAGTCAGGACCACTGGTGATGGCCCAAGATGCAGTAAAAAACCTTAATGTCTTCAAAGTCTAACTATACTCTAAGAGCTCCACAGAGCCTTCTTCAGCCTTCTTCATGGACTTTGGAAGAAGTTGTTCCCATTCACCGATTACATGGGTGGAAATTTTCATGTGCTTGGGGGTAAACATTCTTCTAACTCAACATTGAGTTTGAGGCCTGTCAGTTACCTTCAACCTGGTTTAGCTTTGTCTGCCAAGATGGTTTTACCAGGGTATGGTTTCTGTGTATGCTACAGCTTCTTGGAGAAAGTAAGGAGGAAAGTAATGAGGGGGAAGGAGAGAGTAGAGCATACCAATCTAGAAATTATAGAGCCCATGATCCACCCCACAGATAGAGATTTTTCTCCTAAATCTTACCTGGTTGCTGGTTCAAAAGCTAATGGAACCTGAAATCCTTTGAGTTTCTTCTCTCCTTAAAGATTAGCATCAACTACTTATTCAAGTGCTAGGGATTCATAGAATATCCAGTGCTTCCAATAAAAACATAGCACATCATAAAACAGACAAAGAAAAATCTTGCTCTGTGCAAATGACTCAACTGACTCTCTTCATTGACTTGTTTCTGACCTTAGTATGGCTTTTACTGTTGGCTTTCCAATCCTGATATTGAGTCCTAATAATAACTTTCCATCAATCCTGTCACCCACTCAGTTTTCCCCCTCCAATGAGGTACTCTACTTCATCTGTTCTGGGACACTCATCTGCCATCCTCCTTCCATACCCCATTCCTTTCTGCTACTTCTTTCTGGCACAGGAACCTCAGATTAGACTTCTAATTCACTTGACCAAGAAAAGCTCTGTTTGTCCCCATTGAAAAGTTTATTTGGAATCAGATTACCTGAGCTCAAATCTCAGCACTGCAAACTGTGTTACTTTCAATAAATCATTTAACCATTCTAGGCCTCAGTTTTCTCATTTGGAAAATAAATGGGTTAAACTGGATGGTTTCCAAGGTTTTTCTTTTTTAGAACCAAATCCCCGATCTTATCAGTCACTATAATATCCATACTCCAGCTTCTTATATCTCTATTCTCACCAGTCAGTCTTGTCTCAATAGACAAGTCCTAGAAACTACACCAAAACAAGTACCGATAAAATGGTTTAATTATGGATAATAACAACTTCCTGGACATCTAGATCAAAGCAGAATACAAAATGGCAAATTCTCCTTTCATCAGGTCACAAAAAGTAAAGCAAACTCTTATCTTGGATCCAAGCATGTTCAAACTGTCTATCAGATTCTGAAAGCACAAAACTCATAGCCACTGTGAAACCAATCACTTTGGTAAACACCAGACTGTATATGTCACATGACTCTGCTGTTGAATTATCTTGCAGTTAGCTATAATAAAAATCAATAAAATAACACCTGTACAGTTACCAAAAAGCCCTTCTAAGCTGATTTTTCTTCCTAATCAAATTTAGTTGATATTTTTCTGTATATTTGGGGGGTACTCATCTTTCCTTTGTTTAAACTTACTCTATCTAGTTTTCTTTTCCTATTTCACATCTGGAAGAAAACCTTTTGAAACCAATGGCCTGTTGTTGGTGTTGAAGAAGAATAAAGAAGACTTATTTTTTTTATCTAAATTTGATCTCTTGATTTTGTACATCCTTTAAGCAACTTATAGGGGATTTTTTTTCCAGGCCTGCCGTATTTTATTCTATCAGACATCAGATTTTTTCACCCCGAAAGAACCTGTAGTTCAACCTTTTTACTTAACATAAGAGGAAAGAAGCTCAGACATTAAAATGATTTGCCTAAGCTCATGTGGTCAGTTATTGGCAAAGCCAGATCTTGAAGCTGTGTATCTTGAATCCAGGGTTCTTTCTTATAGGGGATTTTTAGATTAGAAATATACGACTCATCAGAAAATTTGGAATTTCAGAAACCTCAAGTTAGAATGTGCCCAATAGTAGTTATAGGTATAGGAGAAAAGTAGAATGAATAAATTTTCCCCATTCAGGCTGAGCCCCCAATAAAAGCAGGGGAAACTATGCTTAACACAGTGGAGGAGGTCAAAGTGTGTAAGGCAAAATAATTTTGTTTTGAGAGAAATATTCATTTCTCCCTCTGACTTCTCCTCTGCTGCCATCAGCTGGTATAAGATATTTTGAGAGTTGAGAATCAAGAATATTTGGGTGTGGGTAATTGGCCAGTGAGTGGAAGAAAGCATGGGCAGAGGGAGAAGGAAGGGGAAGAGCAATAAAGGTTTGCAATGCAATAAGACCACATTATATCAGAAGCTACATGAATAAAAGTCACAAAGACCTGGGTCCAAACCCCATAAAGAATCTTAAACTCTGTGTGCCTCAAGCAACTACTCCAAGTCTTCCCTTCAGAGGAATAGCTGAGGAATTCAACATGGAGTTGCCACCTTATATTTGCAAAGTATTTCATACTTTTTTTTCCCCCCAAAGAGCTCCAGATAATTTGCTGGACGTGGAAATAAAGCTGAAGATGTTAAAAAAAAAGCCTTCCACTGATAACACTGCCTCCAGGCAGGTCAGTTTTGCAAGATGCTGTTTAGTCATGTGTCACAAACCTGGAGACTGTCTCACTCACCACTCACTCCTGCCCATGTGCAAGGAGCACAGAGCCTTACATTAAATCCCAAGAGGTGCCTGGGAATGCCTAGGGAGGCTGACAGGCACTACAGAATTGTTCAATCTTGTGTGCGCTAATGAATTAACCATTTGTGTGGATGCCTTTCTTCCATACAGACGTTCCTTTCATATATGGCAACAAAAATTAGTGAACGCTTACTGTGTGCCTAGAACTGTGTCAAACTCTGAGAGGAATAAAAATAAAGCAGAAGCCACAATCCTGGTCCTCCACGTGTTTATGATCTGTTAGGAGAGACAGTCTAAATACATGAAACGACTAGAGAACAATATAAGACAACACATAACAGAGTGTGAGGTTGTGGGGCACCAGCTGGAAGTGCTATAGAAATTCAGGGGATACTTGGGTGGTATTTATTCCTAATACCGCTCTGCTTTATACAACATCTCCAAAATTAAGAAAATAATGAAAGCAGACATGGTTTGTTCAGGCTCAAACAAAAAACATCCCCATGCACTCCATGTTTCTAGTTGACTTGCATTTCACCCATTACAACAATAAGGAATTTATGCCTAGAGTAACAATGATGCAGAAACCTAAGTGAATTATTTTAGGGGTGGTGGCCATTTATCTGAAATTACATCTCCAATTACAAAAACATGGTTTCAATATCACCATGCACAAAGATTATTCATCAGTTTATCAACAGCACAAAGTTTGCAGAATAGAAGGTGTGTTACTACCACGGATTCAATGAGATGAACACACACAGATACACACACACACACACACACACACACACACATGCATTTTCTGACTTTTCTATGCATTACCTTAAATGTAGAGGGTCAGAGATCAATGACTAGAGGGACTGAACTGGGGAAAGGAATCTTGTCTGTGATATCTCCTGTGAACCCTCCTTGTTGGGAAAATATTTTTGCTAAGTTGTTATTTCACAGCCAAAGAGGTAGACTATTCATCTAGATGGGGGTGGGAATGAGGAAGGGGAGAAATGTTTTTAATTGCTGGAGTGAAATAATCAAGTTCTATAATGGAGGTGTAACAGCAGAGGAGGAGAGACAAAGAAGATACCAGAGGTATCTTTCCAAAGCAGCAGGTAACACCAAATACAGTTAGGACAAAGTTGGATTTTGTGATTGTTTCGTGTATTGATCTATAATTTCATCAGTGTGACAGAACTCCTTGTGTGGAATATCTCTAAACTGATTCAGGGCAGTAACTCATCTGTAATTTAGATTATTAGAGAGTTGCCTGTGACCCTGACTATCTCAGAGCCCCACAGTCAGTACATGTATTTTTAAAAGGCAGGACTGGAACCCAGATCTGCTTATGAGACTGATTATATAATTCTGAAAAGTTTAAATGAAATGAATAATAACTGAACCATGCTTTCATAACACTTCCAAACACCTGTTGATCATTTGGGTGTCAGCAGTAAATCAGGCAGGGACCCACTATCCAACAATCTTTGGCAGTAATTATCTGGAAAGTCCTTCACACTTGCCTCAGACCCTTTATTGGTAATGGATACTGAACTGTAACTCACAGGAATCTCCAACCCACATTCCCTTTAGACTCTTTTAATGAAAGGCATAAGAAATATCATAAGCTTGCTTTCAGGAGAAATGTGTCTGTTGTTCATAAAAGATAGTATCATAGAAAACGCCTGATTAATAATTGGCCTGTGTGAGGCTAAATTGGCTTTTCCCAAGGTCCTGCTCAAAAATGAACATTTTGCATTTTTGCCTAACACTCTGTTTGTTTTACTAGGCACCATGGCATAATGGATATAATATTTGAAACAGATTCAGGAAGATCCATGTTAGAAACTTGCCTTTGACAATTACTAGCTGTGTGACTATGGACTATCAATTTCTCTGTGTCAATTTCCTCAATTGTAAAATGGTGTCAATGCCTGTAGTACTTCTCTCATAGGATTGTAGAGAGAATCATATGAAAGTGTATGTAAAAGTATTCTGCTTCATATTTATCTGCTACAACTAGTATGGGCTTTTGTGCATAGTAATTGTTTCATTAATTCTTGTTGGACTGGATGTGACATACACCCCTCAACTCCTTACTGAAACATCCTATGAGGAGTTTCTGAAATACTTGGTTGACAATGATATGAATTAGCTTAACTATCTGAATCTTCTGAATAGCAATGTTACTATCAGTGACTGCAAAGTTCTTGCTCCACCAGTTATGCCATGCATGCTTTCTGTATTTTAGGACCCCCATAAAATGACACCACGCATGATTTTGGAGAACTTAAATTTTAAAATGAGAAAGAATATCCTCTAGTTCAACCACCCCATTTTACAGATGAGGGAAATGAAGTCCAGAGTAGTAAAACAACTTGAGATCACCCACCTATTTAATGGCTAAACAGGGACTGTACTAAGATCTGATTCTCACTCCAGTGCTAACCTGTCTCAATGCAGTATATAAGACTGATAAAGGGTCTCAAGATCATACTATGTGTGGATCAGTTGAAGGAACTGGGGATCATTAGTCGAGAGAAGAATCATGGGTGAGGGCACCTCTAGTTGTCTCTAGATAGTTGACAGAATCTGATATAGATAAGGATTGGATTTGTTTGTTTGTTTGTTTGGTTCCAATAAGCACAACTAGGAACAACTTGGTGAAGATTTCAAAGAAACATATTTTGACTTGATATAAAGAACTCATCAAAACTAGAATAATCCAAAAATGAAGTTAGCTTCTTTGTAAGGCTATGGTTCCTTCTCATTTGAGATATTCAACCAAAGGCTAGATTCCTGCTTTTTGTCTATGTTGTAGAGGTGGTTGTTGGCTATGGACTATATGAGCTATAGCCTGCCTTTAAATTCTGAGACTTTGTGACCTTTATTCCCCACCAAATGCTGTATTCATCGATCCCAATATAAGAACCACAAATATTAGACTGTGAGGTTTATGAGATCAGGCATTAGGTCTATTTTACTGGATTATGTTGTATTCAACATAGCACCATAATGGTATGAAACCATTATAGCTACCATTTGATGAAAACTGAAGTTGATTCTAATTAATGTTTTTCAACTAACAAATTGCAATTTTTCTTTTAATCCACCCCTCAATAAAATCCACCATTAGAGCAAAAAGAAAGTAAAACAAAGTCTTTATAAGAAATATGCATAATAAGAATTGGCTATATCTCATTCTGCAACATGAGTTCATTACCTCTCTATAAAGAGGTAGGTAGCATACTTATGGGTACTCTGGAATTATGGTTGGTCATTGGGTTGATGAGAGTTATTAAGTCTTTTAAAAAATGTAATGGGATTGTTATATAAAATGCCTTGTTCTCACTTCACTTGCATCAACTCATGTAAGTCCTCCCAGGTTTCACTGAAACAATTTTCTTCCCTATTTCTTATGACAAAATAGCATTTCATTATATTCACATACCTTAATTAATTCAGCCATTCCCCCAATTAATGGGCATACCTTTTACTGTCCAGTTCTGTGCTATTATAAAAAAGGAGTGAAAAAAAAATAAATATATATATATATATTTGCACGTATGAATGCTTTTCTTCTTTCTTTGTTCTCTTGAGGTAAACTTGTTGGTTCAAAAATTTACTTTCCATAAGGACAGAACCAATCCAAATCTCTACCAACAGTGAATTAGTGTGCCTTTTTTGTTGTGTGCGTGTGTGTGTGTGTGTGTGCGTGTGTGTGTGTGTTTGCTAACTCTCCAACACAGGTCATTTTCTTTTTAGCTCAACGTTGCCAATTATTAGAGATTTAAAGTATTTTTTATATGACTTTTAGGAGCTTAAATAGTTTACCCTTAGTACTCTGTGAATATCCTATGACAGTCCTCAATTGCATAATGGCTCTTATTCACATGAATATAAAGTGGTTCACTATGTATCTTGGAAATAAGAAACATCATAGAAAAATGACTGCAAAGATTTTTTCCCCCCAATTACCTGTTTTCCTGCTAATTTTAGCTGCATTGATTTTGTTTGTGTAAAAACTTTTCAAATTTTATGTAATCAAATACTTCCAATTTGTTTTCTGTAATCCTTTCTGTCCTTAGTGATCATGAATTTGTCTGCTGTCATAGAAATGAAAAAAAAATTATTTCTTGTCCTTTTAAATTGCTTTTGGAGTAACCCTTTATGTGTAAGCTTTGTAACCATTTCATATATAATACGAGATGATCTATGCTTCATTTCTGCCATACTACTTTCCAGTTTTCTCAGAAGACTTTATCAAAAATTGAATTGTTACTAGAATAGTTGGGTACGTTGGGTATATCAAACACTATAATACTATGTTAGTCTTTGCAGCATTTTTCAAGGTCTTGTACTACCAGGTGCTTTTCCTTCTCATTATTTTTTCATTATAAACTGTGATATTCTTGACCTTTTTTTCTCTCCAGATGAATTTTATTATTTTTCTAGCTCTCTAATGGAATCTAATATAGATTGATTGTTATGGCACTTAATAAATAAATTAATGTTGGTATTATTATTTTTATTACATTGGCTCAGTCTACACATGAGAAATTAATATTTCCCCCAATATTTAGATCATTATTACTATAAAGAATGTCTTGTTGTCATAGTCACAGAGTTCCCATGTGTCTTGGTTATTAGGCTTCTGAGTATATTATATGTTCTGGAGTAATTTTCAATTGAATTTATCTTTTCATCACTTCTTGTTTTTGTTAGTAATATAGAGAAATGCTGATGCTCTATGTGTATTCGTTTTATATCTCAAAACCTTGCTTATTATTTGTTCTAATTAGTTAAAATCTTAGGTTTTTCTAAAAACTATGTCATCTGCAAAAAATTATCATTTTTTTCTTTTTCTATATTTATTGCCTCAATTTATTTTTCTTGGTTTGTTTTGTTTGCTATGGCTAGTGTTTCTATCATTTTATCAAATAATAGTGGTGAAAATGAATACACTTACTTCATAACTGGTATAAAATAAACCCAGTTTAAACCCAATTACACAAAATGCTAGTTCTTAGTTTTTGATATCTACTATTAATCTTATATGGGAAATGTTAATTTATTTATGTTTTCTAGTGGGTGTTTTCAAAATCAGAAGTGGGAATTATATCAATTAAAATATTTTAATACCTCAATTAATATGATCATATGTGTATTTTGCTTTCATTACTAATATAGTCAATTACATTTATAGTTTTTTTCCCCTAACACTGAAGAATCAACGTATTTCTAGTATGATTCCAAATTGGTAATAATTTACCATCTTTGTGATATATTGTTGTGGACTCTGTTAATATTATATTTAAAAATTTTGGATCAATATTAGTTAGGATTATTAGTCTGTAGTTTTCTTGTTCTGTTTTGACTCTCTGGTTTAGGTATGAAGATCCTATTTGTATCACAGAAAGAATTTAGTAAAACACCTTATTTTCCTGTTTTTAATCAATGTAGTATAGGAATTAATAGTTCTATCATGATTTGTTAAAATTCACTTGTGAGCCAATCTGCTTCTTTTTATCCTTTTAGGAGTTCATTTATGAATTGTCTAATTTTTTTCTGAAGTTCAGGTGTTAAAATTATGTATTTCTTGTTCTGTTAAACAAAATATTTTATATTTGTGTATATATTGATTTAAGTTGTCAATTTTATTGGAATAGTTGGGTATAATAGGTCTAAATATTTATTTCTTTAGTTTGTTTTGAATTCACCTTTTTCATTTTTGATAGCGGTAATTTGATCTTTAAAAAAATCACAGCTTTTGGGGCGGCCAGGTAGCACAGAGAGTAAGAGCACCAGCCCCAGTGTTGGGATAACCTGGGGGATCGAATCTGGGCTCTGACACTTAGCATCCCCCAGAAACACCTGGCCATGTAACCTTGAGCAAGTTACTTAACCCCAATTGCTTAGGGGTGGCCAGGTGGCTCAGCAAGTAAGAGTACTGGCCCCAGTGTCAGGATGACCTGGGGATCGAATCTTGGCTCAGATACTTAGCACCACACCCAGAAATAACTGGCTGTGTAACCTTGAGCAAGTTACTTAACCCCAATTGCTTTAAAAAAAAATCACAGCTTTTAATTTTTTTTTAATTCCTAAAGAAGAGCTCTCATTTTTAAATTTTCAATCTTTTCAATAACTTCTTTGATTTTTGGTATTTTTATTTTAATACTTAATTGTGATTTAACTAATGAGTCATTATTTCAATTATTATGTTAAAGATTTGTTGATTTTCTGGGTTTTTTAGTTTCAAGCCAAAATTACTGAACTATTCTTTCTTTTTTTTGTTGATGAAAATATCTAAAGACATACATTTTCCCTTAAACAGCTGCTTTGACTGCATCATAAAAATGTTGCTATATTCTCTTTTTTTCTCACTCAGACTCCATTCACAAGTTTTTACCCTTTTTCCCCATCCTCATAAAAGTTTCTTCATGATACCCTCTCCATCCTCTATGCTTAGTCAGATTCTCTTTTCCCTCTTACTTTTCCCCTTAGCATCCCTGTTTAGTTGAATGTATTTTTACATTAAAATTGTTGCATGTGTTCTATCCTCCTTTGACAAATTTAAATGAAAATGAGGTTCTAATGATTGACATTTATTTCCACTCTTGTCTCCTTTATATAAATTCATATTTTTGTTCTCTGTAAGATGTTTCTCCTATTCCACCCCATTTCCTGTTAGTATCTTCTTTTCCCTCTCTCTTACCTTTCTTCTTTTAAGATAATCAAAATATAATATTATTACTCCCAGGCTCTCTGCCTTATTTGACTTCCTGCGGGCATTAGGTTTCTGGGGGCACAATTCTATCACCACCAACCCAATAGAATTTAAATACTACAATGTTATAAAAATCTGTTCTCATTATTCAATTTCATTTAACTTTTTTTTAAGCAATTGGGGTTAAGTAACTTGCTCAAGGTTACACAGCCAGGTGTTTCTGGGTGGGTACTAAGTGTCTGAGCCCGGATTCAATCCCAGATTATCCCGACTCTGGGGCCGGTGCTCTTACTCACTGTGCTACCTGGCTGCCCAGCACTTAACTTTTTGATGTTCCTCTTTAGTCTACTTTTTGTATTTGAAAGTTCCTATTCAGTTATGGTTTTTTAATTAGGAATAGAAGTATTCTATATAATTAAAAATCCATCCCCCCCCCTATTTTTAGCCTTGCTAAATAAGTTGTCCTTAGTTGTAAGCCTATATCTTTTGACTCTTAGAATATCATTTTCCATGCTTTCTGCCCATTCATTGAGTTTCTACTAAATCTTTTGTGATACTGATTAATTAAGTTCTTTAGTACTCTAGCTCTCTTATTCTGCCTGTTTGCAGTATATATAATTTTTTTTTCTTTTACCTGGAAGTTCTGAATTTTGGCTATAATGTTCTTAAAAGTTGCATGTTTTTTTTTCTTAAGATGTGTTTTTAGATACTATTTTACATTTCCCATTGCTTCTAAGAGATATGGGTAGCTTTGTTTCTTTATTTCTTGAAATATTTCTGCATTACTTTATTTTTGGTTGTGGCTTTCAAGATGTTCAGTTATTCTTAGATAATCTTTCTCTTGGTATTATCTCCTGTCCAGTTGCTTTTATAAATAAGATATACTATATTTCTTCAATTTTAAAACATTTTAACATCATTTTGGTATTTTTTGTTGTCTTTTGAACTCATTAGATTCTGTTTGGTACATTCTAATCTTTAAGTAATCTATTACCTACTTAATATAGTACTGCTTGTGCTAAACTGTTAATTGTTTTTCCAAGTCTTTCATCAAAATCTTTTTTATCTATTATTCTCATCCTATTCATAATATCAATTAACTTTTTAAAAATTATTTTTCCACTTCTTTGAATTCTAATTAATCTTGTGAACCAGTCTTGCTTTCCTTTGAGGATATGCTTTTAAATATTTTAGAGTTATTCTCTAATATTTTTTGTCTGTGGTATCCTTGGTATTATCATAGTCTTTATTTCTTATTGTTTACTCATTGTCCAGTCTTTTTCTAAGATTAGAAGCATCAGATTTTAAAGTGGTCCTACAGGTGAACAATGATATTGGACAAAAATTGAAAATAACAATTGTATAGTTATTTCAAATACACTAAGCTTCTTTCTGAAATATACAAAAATTATCTTTTTAATTGTAATGTAATTCCTGTGATATTGTATAACAGTGTCTCATGGAACACCGCATTGTTCCAAAAAAAATTCAAGATTCTGGGTGATCTAATGAGCAATAAAATAAAGAAGACATGCACTCCTCTCTCATTTCTTCTCCTTGTTCTCTAGACTTCTCCTCCATGTCCCAGAACCTTTTTCACCCTGAAAGCAGTTTCTACCCTTGTGGACACTTCCTCCAAATGGTGATTTTCTCCTGGCACTTAATTTGAAAAAATAAATACCCAGAACAGTAATGCTTACTAAACTAATCTTCTGGCTCTACTTCTGATTCTCTGTGTTTTTCTTCACATGCATGCACCCTTGTTGCACTGAAAGATCACTTCACCCTTGCCTTACCTCCTCAAATTGATGAGTTCCTCCCAGACTTCTTGGGACTGTTTTTCCTTTTGCTTGGATTTGTAGTCCCAGGGCCCTTCACAGTGTCTGGCACATAATGAGAATTTATATGATTTTTTTTTTACTTTATTTGACTTGATGGTTCTAAAAAGACAATGGAAGAGAAGGCATTTACTATGTATTTATTATGCAATGGGAATTGTGCTAAAGCCAGAAAATGAATATAAAAAATTATGACGTGGAATAGTCACACAGACTCAAAAAAGAAAGATAGAACTCTCTGTCTCTCTCTCCGTCTCTCTCTCCGTGTCTCTGTCTCTCTCTGTCTCTCTGTCTCTCTCTCTCTCTGTCTCCGTCTCTCTCTTTCTGTCTCTCTCTCTCTGTTTCTCTGCTTTTTGGAGGGTGAAGGCAGGGCAATTGGGGTTAAGTGACTTGCCCAAGGTCACATGACTAGTACCTGAATCCAGGTTTGAACTCAGGTCCTCCTGACTACAGGGTTCGTGTTCTATTCATTGCATCACCTAACTGCCCCCTCCCCTCTTTCTAATAAAAGAAAAAGGGAAAAAATACATGAGTGGTTATCAGAAAGTAGAGTTTTGGTCTGATGAGTAAGGTATGGTTTATAGGAGAGTCAACTTGCAAGATTTTCCTTAAGTAAAAGCACTATCAATTTAATTAAGGCCAGCTAGGTAGTATAGGCTAGGGGGAATAGTTTTCACATATTATTAGTAATATTGATTACTAATCAATCAAGGCTGTTGGAACCCAGAGCAGGAGTTCCAAAGTTGGGTGTATTGTCTTCTTCCTCAAGGTCTAGGGGCATAGATTCTGGAGGTACGTACTATAGGAGTCCAGATTTAATATGAAGGATGTGGGAGGCAATCACCCAGTCAATGTTGCCAGATGTCTGCTGTTGCTGCCCACCTTAAAAATGCTGTAGCATATGACCAAAGGTGACTTCTGTGAAAAAGGTGACATAATGGAGATTAAGCACAAAATACAACTCTACTTCTCCCTTCTCTCTCCCTCCTAAACATTTTGGAAACTGACTTTTAATTTCATAATTCAACTAAAACAATTCTTCAAATTTACTGATGTCCAATGAAGCCTTTGGTGGGTTGATAGCTAACACATTAGGCCTAGAGTCAGGAAGAGTTGATCCAAGCACTTAGTAGATGTGTGATTCTAAGCAGGTCACTAAATCTCTGTTTATCTCAGTTTCTTCAACTATAAAATTGGGATAATAATACCTAAGTCATAGGGTTGTTATGAGAATCAAATAAGATAACTTGTAAAAGGCTCATAGCTCAGTGCCTGGGACATAATTGTTACATAAATATTTATTTCCCTCCTTCTATGACACCTAAATTGTGAAATCTAAAGACCTTTTCTCAATCTTTATACTTCTTTACCTCTGTGTAACCTTTGACAATGTTGATCACTATCTTCTCTAAGATTCTCTTTTCTCTCTACATTTTTGTTTCACTTCTCTCCCCTCATTCTTATCTGTCTGTCTCCCCCTCCTCAGGCTTTTTTTGCTAGATATTCATTATAGGACATGCTTAATAACCTTTGTGAGCCACAGGTCTTCATCTTTAGCTTTCTTTTCTTCTCACTCCAAATTACTTTACATGGCAACTGTAACAGCAAGCAAAGTAGGATTTTTTGCTGTTTTTGTGGATTTTTTAGTTTATCAGAGACTTGTATTTGAGTTCTAGCCAATCAAGTGCCTTTGGTTGAACCTTGTCTTTGATTGAATCAAGAGTGTTTGAATGAAAACAGTATATATTGTATTGCTTTGAGGGAGAGGAGAGAGTAGAGAGAGGGAAGTAAGTGTGAGTGGGCTAGGGAAACTTGCATGTAGCAAGGTCTAACAGAAAGAATGTTGGTGATGTTGGTGCTCCCTCTGTCTGTTGTTCTGTGTTAATTTCTCAGACAGAAGCCCTGTTTGTTGGTCTGTGTTAATTTCTCAGATAGAAACCCTGTCTTTTGGTCTTTATGAGTGACTTGAGTTGAAGAGTAGAGATCAACCCATGGGAAGGAGACTTAGCTTAAGCCCCTTTTAAGAGCTGTTAAAGTGGATTAAGATGATGGTTCTGGCAATGTGTATAAATATAGTTAAACTTTGTTTCCCTAGAAACAGAAGCTACTGGCAGGAGCCCCTAGAGCCTGCTGTCAGGCAGAAGCAGGAAGATCTTGGAGTGGAGCATTCCCCAAGAGCTGAGATCAGAAGCAGAGTGCTGCCTGCCTGTGAACCCAGGCAAGAACTGAGAATGGTCAGTACACAGAGGAGGACTCATGGGGTTTGGAAGTCAGCCTTGAGTCAAGAAGAGAAAGGACTTTACTTGGACACTGTGTATTGATTGAGGAGATTGTGACTTACCATGACCTAGGGGTAGATGGTGTTTGTATTTTCTGCTGTCTCTTAGGATGTGTTGTGCTAGGGAAGACTCTAATTTGGGACCCCCTGATTGTGTAAACAAGTATTTGGGGGAAATGTAATAATATATGCTATGTGCCATATGACATACTGAGTGTTATGATTATGTGTACATATATGTATATGTACATATATGCATATATTGACATATATGTATATATACATATGTATATTAGATGATATGTTTTGCTTAAGGATGTTGTTATGAATGTTATGCTTTAGTTTATTGCTGAATTAAGAGTTCATTATACAATGATATTAGACCCTTGAAATTATTCACAGTAGCAGTCCTTAGGGGCATGGCTGTGATTGGCTTTACAGCAAACTCATAAGTTCCTATGGGTTAAGTTATCATCTTTATGCAGATGACACCTAGATCTCTCTATACGGTTCTAATCTCTCTCTTGAGCTCCAGTCTCAACTGGATTATCAACTGCCTATTAGGCAACTCAAATTTGATATTCTTATTCTCATTCTCAACATGTCCAAAAACATTCTCAACAGGTCCAGACTCCTTACCTTTGCCCGCAAACCCTTCCTTCTTCTCAGCTTTTCTGTTCCTGTTAAGGAAATCACCATCACCCTCTCAACTCTTCACTTCTACTAACCCCATATATTCAATCTGTTTCCAAATTTCCCCATTTGTACCTCTACAATATCTTTTGTATTATGTTTTCTTGTTTCCACTCACATAGGCACCATAAGGTTTCATCAGTTCTAGCCTAAAATATTGCAAAAGTCTTCCAACTGGTTTCCCTGACTCAAATCTCTCTCTACTCCAGTTGTTTCTCCACGCATTTGCCAAAATTATTTTAAGTGCAGGTGTGACTATGTCATACCACCTCTCCCAACCTCAATAAGTTCCAGGGGATCCTTATTACCTCCATGATCAAATAAAAACTCTTTGTCACTTAAAACTCTTCACAACTCAAACACTTTATACTTTTCCAGTTTTCTTATACTTTACTTACCTTCTCACATTCTACTATTCAGCCACACAGGTCTGCTGTCTGTTCCAAGGTTTTAAATGGATTTATAATGTTTGTTGATTATCAAGAGAAATTTAGTAACTTCTCCATTATACATTTTAGTACAACATATACACACAGGCTTGTACACTAATTCTATATAAGCACTGCCCCCAGAGGATGGTGAACAGCTGTTTTCTATCCTCTCTAAGAAGAACAAAACAAAACAGACTTAAACTAAAGCAGGAAGGATTTTGGTCAGTGGTAAGGAAGGATTTCTTTACTATCTGTCATTTTCAACTTAATTGTCATTGCAATTAATTACTGAGGGAAACTGAGGCATCTATGTACAAAGTTTTTTGAAAATAGTCTCTCAAGTCTGGAAAAGTTATTTAAACTAATCTCTTAAAGGAATTAGTACTGTCTACCCTAAAGAAGAAAATATTGAGGATTGGCTTGATTATTATCTTCAAGGATATGAAGGTCCTCAAAATAGAAGCATGGCATAGTAGATAGAGAGTTTACCTGAGTCATATCCTGCCTCTGAAGCATACTGGCTGTATGACAATAGGAAATTCATTTAATCTCGCTACCCTCAGGCAGCTCTCTAAGGCTAAAAGATAGAGGTGACTTGCCAAATGCATTAGTAGAAGACATTTCCCAACCTAGTATTCTCTATACTAGTGACATATATGTCCTGAGCAAAACAAACAAGTCAAGAAGAATTTTTAAAAATCATACTTCTATAAAGAAAATGAAAGTTTTGAAGATTATAATGGCTACCAGTTATAGAGAAGCCTTCCTTAGCCATCTAAAAGGTTAAAAACAATTAGAATGGGTCCTGGAGGAAGGTCATGGTCATTGGATCACCTTAAAGAAAGTCATCTATCTCTCCATGATGACTTAGATATCACCTCATACAACTTTCTAGAACTGTTATGTCCTTTGGATATGAGGAAACAAGTATTTAATGTGCAGACCTTCCAAATTTTAATAAACATAGTTCACTTCTTCCTCTGAACTTCTATCTTCCTAGCACTGATCCTAAACTCCCCTCAAATGGAGCATGCCAACAACATCTTTCTAATCAGGCAGGTCTTAAGATTTCCATCCACCCCATCAATGCCCTAGAATAAATAGACTCCTCTCACATGACCTTTGGTAGGAGCTAAAAACTCATAGATGTAGTTTAGGTTACCTGTACCACAAGAAGAAGATGTCAGTTGACCCACCAATGAGCAGACCTAATCTTACTCCTAATCCTAACCCTCCTTACTTAAGTGAAGGAGAACAAAGTCCAGGAAAGGAAGAAAAGAAAAAGTTACACTTGCAGGGGTATCAAATCTAAAACAATGCATTCCCAGTTAAAGGCAATTTGGTTCAGTAGTGAAAACCCCAGACTTAACACTTGGTTCAAATTTTGACTTTGTTGTTCATTACCGGTGGGACCTTGGGTTAGCTATTTTTTAATCTTATCTGCAATATGAGGGATTTGGCACAGAGGGTACCTTCCAGCTCTAAATATATGCCTATGAAATCTGTTAGTATACCATGTATCTTAGAAGGGTTCCTGTTTAGAACACCCATGCAGAAAATGATCTTTTTAATACCTGACTTGTACTCATGCTAAGGAAGCTATTTTCAAGAATTCATAGTTGCTAACATTTAATAGATTCCCTGGAAATTCCAAATAACGTGACCTAAAACTTGAGCATCTGGGTCCGGTCAACAAATTGTGCCTCTCATCTTTCCATTCAAGTTATCTTAAGTGAGATTATCTCCTATGAAACATGTTGGCATCCATCTCTGAAAATATTTGGTATAAACATATGGTCAGGGTTTATTCAGGGGAGAGGGGGGTGGTTTGGGAGGGGGAAAGCTATTTGGATCCAGTTCTGAAAAATCTTTGCCAAGAGTCTGCCTATGTTCAAGTTCCCATTGGGATCATTCTCTTCCCTGCCCCTCACCTTCTGGATATGGAATTAATGAAGGATAATGAAATTTAGCTATTTTCAAATGCAGTACACTAGCGTCTTCTGAATTTATTGTCAGGATTTCATTTTTGGCAGGGATAACAAGAAAGGTCAAACTGAACCCAGCTGCAGGTGTGCATGGGCAATCCTCTATGCAGCTTTGTTTGAAGATGAATGAAAATGTGGGTCCTTTTAACCTTGTCTAATGATCCAGGGGCTGCTTTATCTCTCCTGGAAGGACTTTGGAAGAGGCTGTTCAGCTGCTGCCATGGAGGAAACATTTGGTCTTGTTGGTTTCATGGCTGGGCAGCTTATATTACAGCTGATTAGAAAAGCTGCTCTTTCCCTCTTTCTTTCATGTATCTCCACATCAACTGTAATATGCAACTAATAAAGTCAATAGGACGGAGGAGTCTGAAAGCAAAAACCTAGTGAGATCAGAACAAGTCCCAAACATCCTTTAGAACTAATTCATCCTAATTAAAACTTGGCCCCAGTCCTACCACATGTAAAAGCCTGGCAATTAAAACAAGTACATTCAATACTTACAGATGGAGATGGCTTCACTTTAGCTTTGTTTTGGTCAATAAAGCCACGTGTGTGTGTGTGTGTGTGTGTGTGTGCGCACGCGCATATGCGTGCATGTGTTCATCCACGTGTGGTGGTAATGATGAATTTGATCTTCTAGGTAACATTTACTGTTCTGAAGGATAATTATCCAATTTGTAGATTATCCAGACTACTGTCCTAATTTGAATGAGGAGATGAAGAGATTCCGCAGATATGTCAGTCTTTATCCTCCTCCTTCAATGGAGGAATTTAGGGATCCATCCTCCAATGAGATGAGAAGATAATAATGATGAGATGTGAGTAATAAGACTGATTGGATCTTGCAAAATTATGAAATTTCCCAATGAGTTTGGGAAAAAGCCAGGAACAAATTGTCTGTTTGGATTTTAAAACCTTTCATGACCACCAACCCCCAACCCAACTTTTCTGGTCTTCTAACATTTTTACCTCCCCTACCATGACCAAATATTCTATGATCCAGGGAAACTGGCCTCCTGATGGTTCCTCAGATATGACATTCCATTTCCTGGCTCCCAAGATTTTATTGACTATTTCTCCTGCCAGGAATGATTTTTCTCCTTATCTCTGAGTTCTAGCTTTCCTAGTTTCCATCAAGTACCAGCTAAAAATCTAACCTTCCACAGGAAGATTTTCCCAATTCATCCTAATTGTAGTGCCTTCCCTCAGTTGATTATTTCCAACTTACCCTGTATCCTTGGTTGTACATCACGTGTTTGCATGTTGGCTCTCCCATCACTGTATGAGCTCCTTAAGAGCAGGGAGTATCTTTTCTCCCTTTTCTTTGTATCCCTAGCACTTAGCACACTGCCTGGTAAATAGCAGGTGCTTAATAAATGTATATTGATTGGTTAATTAATAAGACTAAATAAGTAGGACAGAAAGAAATGAATCAGAGGAAAAGACAAGGCTCCTAAAGGCCTTACTTCATGGAATCCTCCAGGAGATAAACAAAATGGATATTTGTAAGGTCATTATTATAGAGCCTGAAGTCCAGTATGAGAATCCTTGGAGTCCAGGTAAAGAAGTGCCCACCTCACTTAAAGGGCCAGAGACTAGGGTATAATTTACTGGAGCTTCATTGGAAAATCAACTGAAGGGATGATTTAGGGTCTCATTCTCCCTATTTCTCTCTTGTTGGAAATGTTTAGCATGTCTAGGTTTGGAATCTAAAATATCATCCTTATTTCAAAGTATCCTATTTTAGTTTCTTTTCTTCCCCATTTTACCTTTCCTGCAATGTTTCTGAATTGATGGGGGTTTTATTCTTTTTCTCTTGACTCCCACCCACCACCCACCCGTGGAAGGAAAAAACAGTATCTAAGGTTAAGCAACATAAAAATTAAGGATTGAACTTTTTTGAAATTTAGCCCCACTAAACTGAAAGCCATGGTTACCAGCTAAGCAGACCACAAAGCCAATCATGACAACTCACAGAAAGTAAAGTGCCAAAGGGCAAGTTCTCTAAATCTCCCCTTTAGACCAACAGTTTTTTGAGGTTTTCTTCCTGTTTATTGGCTCTTTCAATTAGAGAAGTCTATTCCATTACCTTCTTGCCCAGCACACCTCCATACCAAAAGCTGAGCAGGTGAGATGGCAGGAAACGTCACTGGAAGGTTCTCCTCCGGTTCCTAGGGTGACTGTTGTACCTTTTGGAAATATCTATTTCATTCAGTTTCTGCAGCTCTTTCATTTTTTCTATCAGTGCGTCCAGGTTGGGCTCCAGAGATATCTGCCCCTAAAGAGCCTCCTGCTTCTTCTGGACCATCAGCTCTTTGTTCAAGGCCAGCAGGTTAGACTGCTTCATTTTCTGCTGGAGTAGATCAGTCCTCCAATCCACATACCTTGGTGAGGCCAGGATCATAAACAGGTGTTGTATTTGAAGATTGGTGAGCTGGCCAATCAGATCCTGCAAAACTGTCACGATGGCAACCATTTTCACTTTGGTCTAACCCTGCAGGATGGGTGGAGCCAGTTGGAACTGGCTCACTGATGGGATGTCTTCCTCTTCACTCGTCTCCAGTACTCTCTGGGACAAGAAGATTTCTAACTCCATGAATTTAGCAAACGGATTCCAGATTTTGGGATATTCAAGGAGAGTCAGAGCATCTGGACCCCTTGTAACACCTCCTGGAGCCTCAGGTCCTGCTTCTAGTAGTTATCTGCACAGGATCAGCATCTCCATCTCCCCAATTTATTCCTTCATTACAAGCTTCCTTTGAATCAGGATCCAGTGAGATTCCCTAATCAATTTCGTCTGTCTCAGTGGAGATGCCATAGTTAATCCCTTCTGAAGCTACCTCTATTCCAAAGTTGTCCCCGTCAATCACATCATCTGCCCCTGCTCAAGGGGCTCTTCCAGACATGGCTGCTCATCCACTGTGGGCTTTGTCCTTGTCCCCCACTCATGCACAGTCGTGTTTCCCCTCTTCTGCACATGTCTCCGCACTGGCACCACCTACTTGGTGAGGTTCTCACACACAAATCCCACACAAGTCTGATAGAGCTTGATAGCTTCCCACAGTGACTGTTTGTGGGAATTATAGAAATGCTCCTTTGTCTCTAAATATCTATCCATCTATCTATACATATATGTGAGTATATCTATATGTATATATATATACATATGTCTGTACCATTACTTATTTCTATCTCAGTCCAGAATTATTAGCATATATTAAATCATTAAATGAACACATTCTGTGAAAGTCATTTTAAGAGATAAGAAATCATGATTAGCCTTACTGAGTGTTTTTGCCAGACTTATATGGCAGAAAGTACTTTTGAGGTGCTTTTGATTTCATTTACAATTTCACTACATTCTGAAGAGTGTAAAGAAACTTCATGCTAAAAGTCACTGCTGGAATTTCCAGGAGACAAGATAGTGAAGTAAGCAGTAAATCACTGTAACTTTCCAATGTTCATCTCTGAACAATCATAAAATAGTACCCTATAACAAATCCTAGAACAGCAAAGGCAGAGGAAAGATGGGGAGCATCTGAGCAACCTGAAAGACATAATGAAAAGGAGGACCGAAATAGCATCTTTCAAGAAACATTGCCCTGATGTCCTGTAATGAGAGAGCAAAATAGGCTTTGAAAGAATCCACTTGATAACTTCCCACAGTGACTCAACTCTGACCCCAATCTCAGTAAACAGACTTAAAAATCCTTCACCAGGGCCAGGAATGCCCTTTGAACATTGTCTCCAGTGATGCCATACTGTTTGTGGGAATTATAGAAATGCTCCTTTGTCTCTAAATATCTATCCTGGTGGAGCAGGCAAATGCCTATGCCAGGACCAACCTCCTTCCACGTTTTTTAACATAGCCGGGGCAACCAGCAGACTCCTGTTCCAAGAACCACCACATGCTTCAGTGTAACCCTGGGTGGTCAGGTGTACTCCAGAACCAGTTCTACACTAAGTTCAGTTCAGGCTAGGGCAAACAGGCATCTTCCTGCTTCAGTGTAGTCCTGGGAAAACACAGAAAAATCTCACCAGCCTCAGCATACACTAGATACCACTACTAGGACCCTAGCTCAGCACCAGGTAAGCTGCCATACCCCTACATCCTCCAGCAGTGTGAGCCACTTCCTGCCACATCATACATGTTGCACCAGACATGAGGGTTTGCCATGGGCCTCAGGACAACATCAGTACAACACTAGGTAAACAGCTAGGGTCTGCAGTAAGTGGCATAAGAAACCTAAGACAAAGCCCCTTTCCCCAGGGAAGCAGAGATCAAATTTAAAAGAAAAGAAAAAAGGCTAGAAAAAATGATGAGCAAAATATAACAACACCAATAACAACAAAAAGAATCTGACCATAGAAAGTTATTATGGTGGCAGAAAAGACACAGACTCAGAAGAGGATAACCATGTCAAAACCCCAAAGAAAAATGGGAAGTGGTCTCAAGTCCAGAAAGAACTCTTGAAAGAGCTCAAAAAGGAGCTTAAAAACTATATAAGAGAGGTAGAGGAAAAATTGGGAAAAGAAATGAGAGAAATGCAAGAGAATTATGAAAAAAGAATCAACAGCTTGGAAGACTGCTTAAAAAATCCATTGAAGAAAATAGCTCCTTAAAGATTACAAATTGACCAAATGGGAAAAAAAAGTGCAAAGGCTGATTTAGGAAAACACCACCTTAAAAGTTAGAATTGGGCAAGTCGAAGCTAATAATTCTATGAGACATCAAGAATCAATCAAATAAATTCAAAAGAATGAAAAAATGGAATAATATGTAAAATATCTGATGGGAAAAACAACTGACCTGGAAAATAGATCCAGGAGAGACAAACATTTTACATTCCTACACAGGAAGATGATATTTGTAACTCTTAAAAATTATATCACTAACAGTATATATAGAACACAGTATAGATAGAAGGAATGGACAAAGACAGAGGTTATTATTCACATGAGATGGATTTGACAGAATGAAAAAAAATTGAGGGATGAGACAGAGGAGTACAATGGGTGCAGAAGGAAGCGGGAGGTAGAATTGGATAAATTACCTCACATAAAGAGGAAAGAAAGAACTATTACAGCGAAGGGAAAGATGGGAGACAGGGTGATGGGCAATACTTGAACCTTACTCTCATTAGTATTGGTGATGAGATATCGGTATTTCATCAGAGAGGGAATAATATACAAAAGCAGTTGAATATAGAAATCTATCTTACCCTAGAGAGAAGAAGGTGGGGAGGAGATTAAGTAAAGGGAAGTAAAGGGAGTGGGTGGGGACTGACAGAAGGGAGGGCAGATCAGGAGAGGTGGCAGACAGAAGCAAAACAAAGATGAAAAGGAAAGAGAGAACAAACAAGGGGAAGAATAGGAGGGAGGGAAATACACACGTATTAATCATGACTGTAAATAGGAATGGGATGAACTCTCTCATAAAACAGCAGCAGATAGCAGAGTAGATAAAAAACCAGAATCCTACAATATGTTGTTTGCAAGAAACATACTTGAAGCAGAGACACACATATGGAGAGAAGTTAAGGGGCTGTAGCAGAATCTATTATGCTTTAACTGAAGTAAAAAATAGCAAGGGTAGCAATCCTGATCTTAGACAAAGTAGACCTAAAAAATAACAAAAAATTGACCTAGGTAAAATAGATAAGGAAGAAAACTACATCTTGCTAAAAGGTACCATATACAATTTAGCAATCAAATTAGAAGAGGAAGGAATAGTCTACCTGTCATATCTCTGGAGAGGGGAAAAATTCATGACCAGACAAGATATAGAGACCACTTCAAAATGTAGAAGAGATAATTTTCATCATACTAAATTGAAAAGATTTGTATAAACAAAACCAATGCGGCCAAGATTAGAAAGAAAGCAGAGGGGTGGCTAGGTGGTGCAGTGAGTAGAACACTGGCCCTGGAGACTGGAGGACCTGAGTTCAAATCCAGCCTCAGACACTGAACACAAAAACTAGTCATATGACCTTGGGCAAATTACTTAACAAAGAAAGAAAGAAAGAAAGAAAGAAAGAAAGAAAGAAAGAAAGAAA
>NW_027187266.1:3098788-3134245 GCF_028583685.1 Petaurus breviceps papuanus
AAGAAAGAAAGAAAGAAAGAAAGAAAGAAAGAAAGAAAGAAAGAAAGCTGGAAAACAATCTTTACAGCAAGTGTCTCTGACAAAGACCTCATTTCTTAAATATATAGAGAACTAAGTCAAATTTATGAGAATACGAAATTAAGAAATGATCAAAGGGTGATGAACAGGCAGTTTTCAGATGAAGGAACCAAAGTATTTATAGGCATATGAAGAAGTGTCAGAAATCACCTTTGATTAGAGAAATAAAAATAAATGCAATTCTGAGATACCACCTCAGAGCAATCAGATTGGCTAATATGACAAAAAAATAAAAAAAGGAAAATGATAAATGTTGCAGAGGATGTGGGAATATTGGGACACTGATACACTATTGGTAGAGTTGAGAACTGATCCAACCATTCTGGAGAGCATTTTGGAACTATGCCCAAAGAGCAACCAAAATGCATATCCTTTTATCCAGCAATACCACTGATACATATGCAACCTAAAGAGGTTATAAAAAATGGAAAAGGAATTACATGTGCAAAAATATATATAGCAGCCCTATTCATGGTAGCAAAATATTGGAAATTGAAGGGATACACATTAATTAGGGAATGTCTGAACAAGCTGTGGTATATGAATGTAATGGAATACTATTGTGCAATAAGAAATGGTGATCAGGCACATTTCTGAAAAATCCTGAAAAGATATACAAACTCATGCAAAGTGAAATGAGCAGAACCTGAAAAACACTGCACACAGTATCAGCAACATTGTGTGATGATCAATTATGAATGACTCAGTTTTTCTCAGCAACACAGCCACCTAGTACATGAAGGAACATGCTATCCATATCCAAATAAGGAACTGATGGATTCTGAATGCAGATTGAAGCATATTTTTTCACTTACTTTATCCTTTCTCATTTTTTTTCTCCTTTTGATTTGTTTCTTATTCCACAACTGGAAATATGTTTTATATGATAGCATATGTATAAACTACATCAAACTACCTACCATTTTCAGAAGAGGGGAGGGGAGGGAGAAAAGGAGAAAAATTTGAAACTCAAAATCTTCTAAAAATGATTGCTAAGAATTTTCTTTATGTATAATTGTATGGAAAAAATAAAATACTATCTAAAACAAAAAAGTCACTATTTTTAAAAATATGTGATTTTTTTTATGAAAAAGAAATAAAGTCAGGGCATGTCTACATAAGCTACTCAATAAAGAACTATAACAGTACAAATTAAGTAAATAAGAATTAAGAATTAGAGGATTTCAATAGCCTCCTAGTTGGTTACAGTGCTTTAGATCTGTCCTTTTCAATTTTTCTTCTATACAACTGCCAAAGAAATATTTGTAAAAACACAGAGTTTCACCATGTCTTTCCACTACTCAATAAAGTCCCCAAATCATTAAAAATCTTTCACAACCTAGTCACAACGTACCTTCCTAACATTTATATACATTTCTTCCTTTGATGAACTATCTAGTCCAATCAATTTGGACTTTTTACTATTCTTCATAGACAGCATCCCATTTCTCACCTCAGTGACTTGGTGCTGGATGTTTCCCACTCTAAGAATGCACTCCTTCCTCGTTCTTGACTTCTTAGTTTCCTTCAAGATTCAGGTCAAACAGGGTGGCTAAGTGGTGCTGTGAATAGAGCACTAGCCCTGGGGTAAGGAGGAACAGAGTTCAAATCGACCTCAGACACATAACACTTATTATCCATGTGACCTTGGGCAAGTCACTTAATCCCAATTGCCCTGCCTTTCAGGTCAAACACTGACATCTACAAAAAGTCCACTACTAATGCCCCCTCTCCCTCATAACTTGTATCTATTTTGTATATGTTTAATATGTCTATATGGGTATGTGTTATCTACCCTGATAGAATGTAAGCCATTTGAGGCCAGGGACTGTTTCATTTTTTTTTCTTTTTATTACCAGTACTTAACATACTAATTGGTCCATAGTGCTTAAAAAGGTGTTGATTTATAGCTTAAATGAAAGTCATTGCCAGACTTTCAATATGAAGAAGTGACAATAAGAAGTTTATCATGGATTTAAAGAACATAATTCCAATGTAAGCAATTAAAGAATGAACATGAATATCATCTCATATCAGCTTTATAGTTCTCTGTGACATCATCAAATAGAAGAGGAAGAAAGCAAAAGTAGTTACTTAAAACATTCCAATGGGAGAGGAACTATATGTCTATAATAAGGGACAGGAACATTATAATGGATTTTGTTTAGTGGGAATTCACACATCACCTTGTCATCTTCTCAGAAAAAGGGTTGTATGACCATGTAATGCTAATGTGATACCCATAGCAGCTGCTATGAATATGTATGTGTAATTCCAGGATAGATTCTCAAGATATAACAAACTCTCTTCCACAAAGGCAAAACCAAAATATTTATTTGGGACAATATTAGAATACCAGGAGGTAAGATTTAATAGGGTACTTATCACTACTCCAGAGAGCACTGACATCTTAAGCCTTCTTTCTGTTAGGTCTCCCACAAGCAAGTTCCCCTAGGCAAATTCCTCTCTCCACCCACTCATTCTTACTTCTTTCTCTCTGCTCCTTGGGCCAACTCCTCCCACTCGCCATTTGTTTCTTTTTCTCAGCTCTGCTTTGCTCTCTCTCCTCCTTACACAAGCTCCTCCCATAGACTGAGCTTCATTTTACCTAGGCTCCATGTGACTCAGGCTCCTTGTGATCACAAGCTCCATGTATTAGGCCTATTAATGGGTGGGGAAGATCTTCCTATTTCATTAACATTACAGACCATAAATAATATCCTTTCCAAGAAGAAGAGATAAATAAATCCCCAAATGCTTCTGGGACACATAGTGTTAGTGATGATATAGAATCAGAGAAATATTAATATGATCTTGGTAATGTCAGATAATCTGGATAATGGCAGAGCACATAAGTGGGTGTCTTGCCTTGGGACAAAGAATGACCACCAGCATACAACAAATAATATTGAATAATCGATTCACTATTATTTGTTTTATTAACTTATATTTTTAGAGTGAGACAGCATAGATCAGAAAGGATAAGGTAAGACTAAAAAAGGCAATACCATAGACATAGGATGGGAGATAGAGTACAATTTAAGAAGTATGAAGGAGGAACAAGTAAGGATATAGCCCATGAATCAGACAAAATTTCAGAATAGACTAGAAGGGAAAATTATAAAGAACAATGGAAAACCTATTAAAAAAAGAATAGCAAAAGAGTTATTTAAAATTAAAGACAAGATTGGGGTGAAGGACATAATATGGAACTACTGGCATAATTGCATAATAAAAGAGAATGATTGAAAGAAGAAGAGAAACAGAGAAAAGGGATTAATTTAAGTAAATTAAAGAACCTGTGATAAGGCTGGTAAATGGAAGTGGGGATAGGCATGAGGAAAAGAGTCTGTGAGAAGAGAGTTGCTTCAAAATAATGTAAGCTGGGGAAAGGACTAACAGAAAAGGAAAGGGATAAAAGTCCATATAAAAGAAATAGAAGAAAATACAAGCATAATAATCATAACTTTAGATATAAATAGATTAAACATTAAAAGAAAATGTGAGTGACAGAACAGATGAAACAAAATCCAACAACAAATTATATGCAAGAAACACATTTAAAAATAAAGACATGTGAAAATGGGAAAAAAATTGTTAGGCAACAAATAAGCCCTAAAAAATGTTGCAATCATGTTATCAGACAAACAAGAATAAAAACTCACAATCTAGAGAGAATTAAAAAACTCTCTATTTAAAAGAACAATAGACAAAGAACAAATATCAGTTTGAAACATGTAATCATCAAATGGCATAGATTTCAATTCAGAGAGGAAAAATTAACTAACTTGGAAAAACAGCAAGAGAATTATCATAGCATCTTTTAATGATTTCTCTTAGAACTAGGCAAATTTATCAGAAAGATAAAAAAATGAAATATAGATTTCTAAATCTATTAGAGAATCTATATGTAAAATAATAATCTTCTCACATGGGACTTTAAAGAATATGCATTTTTTTTAGTATTATGAGGAACGTTTACAAAAACAGAACATATGCCAGGGTACAGAGAAAGTATAACTGTAAAAAATAAAAGACTAAACATATCTTTAATGGTCATGATATAATAAAACAATTCATTAATACAGAATACAAGCAAATGTTATAGAATAAATGGAAACATTGCATAATGAGTGAATTAAAGAACAATGATAGAAACAAAAATAATTGTGTGAAAAAATAATAATGAGACAACATACCAAATTTTGGGGATTTTTCTGATGAAGGTCTCAGTGGGGAAAAAATGATCCTTTGAAAATATATAAAACAATAAACAAAAAGAGATAATTATAGAATTGAGTATATGCCCTTAAAAACAAGCAATTTTAAAACCATGTAAGAATGAAAGAGGAAGCCTTGGAAGTCAGAGAAGAAATAAATCCAATTTAATGGAAATACTATGAAACTAATAATCAAAACTAAATGCTGGTACCTTGAAACCACTAATAAAGTTAGTAAGCATTTAGCTAACCTGATGAAAAAAAGAGGCAGAAAAATAAAATATCACAAAAAGATGAAATCACAACAATCAGAGAAGAAATAAAATAATTTTCAGGGTTTTAATAAAATTAAGAATTTTTAAATTATGGAAAATTAATAGCATGAGATAGAATCTTAACCAACCCATCTCAAAAAATATATCTGATCTGATAATGAAGGAAATTTCAAATAATAAAGTTCCTGATTCAGATGGATTTAGAGGGGTATTCTATCAAATGCTTTAAAAATTAATATCTACGCCACCAAAATTATTTTCAAAAATTGAGAAAGCAACATATTAAGGTTTTTTGAAAGGTAAATATAGCCCTATAACCTACAAAGAAGAAGAAAGCAAAGAAGTAGAAATGGAAGTCAATACTGGTAAGTAATACAAATTCAGAAATATTTTTAAAATTCTCACAAAGCATTTACAGTAATAAATTTTAAAATTTGTTATGATGAAGATGGGTCTATACCTACAATGCAAAATAAAGATGGTTCAATATTAGGAAAATTATTATGATATTTATCATATCAAAAACAAAATACTACAAACTCAATTATAGATGCAAAAAAGAAATCCTCTAATAACCTCTCTCATTCATGTTAAAATCCTTCAAATATCTTTTTTAGTGAGGAATACCTAGAAAGTTTCTCAATAAATGTATGAAAGTAGAAAAAAGAAATTAAATTTATAAATATGGTAAAGAATAGATACAATTATACCTATTTGCTGACACCATAATTTTTTTTTTCTTTAGACGACCCCAGTTAATGAATAAATGATTTGCTTCAGGCAATATCTTCATTAAAATAGTAGGACACAAGAAAAAAAAATCCACAAAAATCAATGTTATTGCTAAATACCTAAAACAAAATCCAGGATGAAAAAAAGAAAAAAAAAAGAGGAATTTACCAGAAATTTAGTTTAGAGCCACATCACTGATGATATGCTATAATAAACAAAAATCAATGGTACATGACCTGAATTTCACACACAACATTATAAGATGAGATTATGAACTTTTTACATCCATGGCAAAGGAAGGAGTTGTTTTTACCAAATAAGAGCTTAAAAAAAATAAACACCAAAGATAAAATAGAATATTTCAGTTATTTGAAATTTGAATCATTTTCAAGCACAACAAGACCAATATATTTACGGGAAAGAAAGCTGTCAGTTAAAATTATTGAAATCTATTTCCTCTGATAAGGTTTTGATATTCAAAATATATAAGAAATTAACCCAATTATATAAGAATTTCCCCACAATACATAATATTCACTAAAAGAAGATTTACAAACTCCTAGCAATAATATGAAAGAAAACAGCTTACAAACTTAGCAACTATAAGAAAGATTGTTTCAAATCACAGATAATTAGAGAAATGCAAATCAAATCTAACAATTCTCCTTATATTAGGAAATTGGCAAGATGATTGAATATGGAAATAATTTAATATCAGAAGTGTTGCAAAGAGATGGACATACTAATGCACTGTTTGTGGACCTGTGAATTGATCAAACAATCTGAAAACATTTTGTAATTATGCTAAAATATAATTATTATTTTCATGTTTTCTGATCTAAAATCATACATTAGCTTTACAGACCTATGGAAATAAAAAAAAAGATCTTTCTCATATACAACAAAATATTCATACCAATGCTTTTTATGTTTTGTTGTGTAACAAAGAACTGGAAATGAAAGTAGATAAACAATGATTAAGAACTAGCTAAAAAACAATATGGCCTTTGTATACAGTGTAACATTACTATACCAAGAAACAATATGGAGAATTCAGAGATGCCTTGGGGAGACATCTGAAGTGATTAAAGCAGAACCAAGAAAACAATATACCCAAGTATTCCAATAATATAAATAGACAGAACAGGAAAATTGAAAGTGAATGGCAGGAAATTGCAATGACCTAGAAGTTTGGTCCTAAAGAAAATTAAGAAAACGCACCTCCCTCCATTATTTTCAGAAAGGGGAGGGAACTATAGGAACATTGCACATTCATTAGTTTTATTGAATTCCCTTTTATTAAATTCTTTCTTCTTAAAATATTTTATGCCAATAAGGTAATCACTGGATATTGAGATGGTATAAAATATATGTAAATATGAAGATGAAGTAAAAATAAAGGATATATATATGTATATTTATGTACATACATGTATTTCTCTGACAATTCAAATGCTATAGAAGTTGAAGAAAATGAAAACTGGGGAAAAGAAGGCTAATGTACTTAATGTACACTGAAGGTGTTCTTTGAGAAAGAAATTTCAGTACTACAGAAAGGATAAGGGCAGAAGGTAAGGTATTTGGAGTGAGTGAATGGCAGACTGGTGAAGGGTAGTCTCTTAAGATATTTGGAAATGTAAAAGAGTAGAAATAAGATGGTAGGCAGAAGATTTAGTAGTATCACATAAAGTTTAAGTTTTCTTTGCATGTTTGTTTTTAGGTCAGGGAAGACCTGGATTCCTTTGCAACTAAGGGAAAGGGACAAGTTAAGAAGAGATCCTAGAAAGGGAAGACAACTAATGGAGAAAGATTTAAGAAAAATGAGTAACATAGGAGATCATAAGCACAGGTGGAAGGAAGTATTAACTTAAAAAAGAGGAACTGTTCTGTATCTGAGATAAACAGGGGGGGAAAGGATCAATAAAGGTACAGAAATATTTGGAGATGAAAAAGAAGGGAAGTTTAATGGATTCTTCTCACTAAAGTATGCGTCAAGGTCACATTTTCAGTGTAGAGACAGGTATATTGGGAAGCTTGAAAGCCATAAAAGTTTAGAACATTTATTTGAGAGATACACTAAAACACCAAAAAAAGTGATGAGCAAAATAATTTCTAAACAGTATGTAGGAAATCTCCAGGCTACACTGAAATAAGTTTACAGTGGAAAAATGATTGTGGCTTCTTTTTAAGTATCTTTGTTTTAACTTGGTGGGTTAGTGCCCTGGACTTGGGATATATTCCAAGAGACCAGCTTCACACAATCTGTCCATAAGCTGTGTGTGGAGAACTGGTTTACTAGGCTGGTGGTTGATTACAACTTGCAATTTTTCAATCAGGCAGAAAGCCAGAAGGGGATTCTGGACACTGGTCTGCCAATTTAACATCTTTAGGAAGTAAGACAGGAGTCTTTGTCACGGAACTTGATTGTTTGAGGGGAATACAATGTGTGCAGAAGATGGCTTATGATTTTGACTTCTAATTGGTTGTTGCTATGGAGCCAAGGTAATATACATCCTCACATATAAAATGTTGAAATGCAGGATGCTACTCATGGGCTAAGATAAAGAAAAGTCAGTGAAATCAGGCCTATGAAATGAAAACTGTGAGGAAATGAATTTTATGAGTACAGTCATTTAAAGTGCCACCCAGGAGGTAATCTTTAGTATAAAACTATCAACGGAGCAACCATTACCTTGAATTCTTGTTGCTATGCTTTGGTATCTATCCACTTTATATATATATTAATGTATATTTCTATTTTTTTAACTTAACTGAAAATGATAAGATGGGATAAACACGGCTAAGCAAGAATTTGTGTGAAAAAAATCAGATGGGGAGTGTTATTGAATTGTATGCTCAAAAGGACTTAATAGTGAAACATGGCAGACAAAAGTCTAACTTAGTTGACAGTATTTATTATATGTTTGTTACATGCCAATCACTCTGCTGAGCAATGGGGATACAAAGAACGACAAAAACAAAGCCCTTACCCGCATAAACTCATGGACTAATAGAGAAGAAAACATGCAAATAACTAAGTAGATACTATGTATCATATTGACAATATATACATACTGATATATGTGTATATGCATGTATATGTAGATACACACATATAAAATGGATAAGAGCATAATGTCCATAACAAGATATCTAAGAACCCCACTGTATTCTGCACTTTTCAGACCACATGCAGAGTACTAAAAAGCATATTTTGGGGCTATCACATAGAAGAGAAAATATTTTTTGCCTCAGAAAGCAAAGCTATGAGTAATTGGGAGGGATTCCAAAAATACAATTGAGTTATATATGATAAAAAATTTTCAAGATGTAGAATCAAGAGAACATCACAATTACCTTATTAATGAAAAACACTGAAAAATGCCAGAACCCAAATTATATGAAGTAACCAAACCTTGTTCCAAAGAACCTTTGAAGATACACATTTCCTCTCTTGGTAGAGTTGGTAGATTGCACAAAATGTTTCATGGTACAGGGAATTTCTATGATTATTTGTTTAACTTGTTATTTTATATTTTTATTATAAGGGAAGGTTCTGTTTTGCAGGGGGTAGGTAGGAGATAGAAGAGACATTAGGAGAGGAAAAAAAGTATAAAAAGCAAAAAATTCATAAAATATTTGTAAACATCTTAATATTAGAACATTCTAAATTTAGATTTAGTTGATTTAAGAGGTAATGAGAACATTCCTACATAGAAAAACAATAATTGTAACTTATGAAACTTTTCTCAGTAGTTGAAGGGATTAGAAATATAGGGTATATGGACATATGAATACATATGTGAATGTGTATATATATGTTTACAAGTACACAAAGATAGAGGGCACAGGACCAATTTAACAGGAAGGTGAAATTAAGAGGTGAGAGGAATGTAATGAGAGGAGATGGGGAGAGACAGATTGGGGTAAACTATCTCATACAGAAGAGGCAAGGGAAAATGGGGAATAATAGGAAAGCAAAAGGGAATGGGTCAACCTTACTCCCATTGAATTTGGCTTGAGGAGGGAGTGAAATACACACTAAATAGGGTATCTCACCCTCCAGGAGAGTAGGGGGGGAGGGGATGAGAGGGGGGATGATGGAAGGGAGGACAGGCTGGGGGGAAGGGAAGTTGGAAGCACCCACTTTTGGAAAGGGACAGGATCAAAGTAGAGAATAGAACAAGTGGGAGGTGGGATAGGAGGGAGGGAAATATAGTCAGTCTTTTACAATATATCTACTATGTTATTGTTTTGCATTAGCCGCACATGTACAACCTATACTCAACTGCTTATCTTCCCAGTAAGGCTGGGTGACAAGGAAGGGAATGAATCTGGAATTGAAAGTTTTAAAATCAAATATTCAAATATATATATGTATATATATATATGTGTGTGTGGGTGTGTGTATATATATATATATATACTATTATTAATACCATCTTACATGTAATTAGGAAATAAGATATACAGGCATTGAGGCATAGAAATCCACTGGAAAAGTCAAAAGGGGTATGGGAGAAAATAGGGGGGAGAGCAGATTGGAGGAGGGGATATCCTGTGGGACTGCTATTTTGGGGCAGTGGGTAGGGGAAAAACAGGGAGAAAATTTGTAACTCACAATCTGGCGGAAATGGATGATGTAAATCAGAAGTTGATAAAGCATTAAAAAAAAAAAGAAAAAAAAGAGGTAATGGGCACCTCAACAGCTATCTTCCAATGGAAACTGAATGACCACTTTCCAGGAATGGTCCAGAAGCAATTCTTTCTCAGGTGTGCTCTAGACTTCCTACTTTCAGAATATATATATTTTTTTCTGGATTATTCAAGCGACTGAAGATTATCAATTGAAGTCAGTCATTCAGGGAAGTGAAAAACATTTATTAAGAGTTTACTATATTCTCGAGACTGTGCTATTTACTGGGGAATAAAAAGAAAGGCAAAAACATAGACAGCATCAAGAAAAATGAATTTTAGTAAAGGAGACAACAAATAATGCGTACATGATATATACCGTGCAAACGGAAAGAAATCTCAGAAATAAGGTACTAGCAACCTTCTCTTTCAAATGGGGGAAAGGGGAGATCCTGCATAAGGTGATATTTGAGCTGAGTTTTGAAAGGAATGCAGGGAATCACTAGGTGGTAACGAGGAGGGAAGAGATTAACACGAGGGACAGGCATTGAAAAGGTCTGAAATTGGGAGATGGAGTGTCATATACAAGGAACAACAAAAAGACATGCATTGCTGGACTAAAGAACATGGAATAAAGTATAAAAAGACTGGAAAGGTCCATATTGTGAAGTAGTTTTAGGGAGGAGGAAACCATGGAATAGGTAGAAGGACAGAAAGTTTGGGTCCAAGTAGATTTTCAAATTTCTGGATCTTGAGAGCTGCTTTATTCAAAGAGATAATCAGATCTAATGTGTGACTATACCAACATGTGGTTGAAATGAGATAGAGAAGGTTGTCACTGGATTGAAGATCCTAGTACATATATTGTCAGGTAATTAGAGGGGCTGTTAATGTGACCATTGAAGTTCTCATATGATAGCAGATGATGGAGAGGAAGATGATGAACCAAATAACTAGAGATGAAAAATGATACTAAAAAGGTTGAGAATATGGAAATATAAAAAGATTAAGTATACCTTAAATGAGGAAAGGTTATCAAATGATGAGATTAGAATTATTGTGTCAGGACAGCAGAAGAAAGCAAAGAGAAAACCCATCCCTTGTCCAAGCCTTGTGAATCAGGGGAAGTGGGTAAGGAATGGTCTTCTGTGGAGAGAATTGCAGAGGATGTGGTATAATAAGGTTTTGGTTAGAGCAAGGAAGTGGAATGAGTGTTCACAGAAAAGTTAAAGGATGAAGGGGACTTTGTGGTGAATAGAATGGGAATTCCAAAAGGCATTGTGACCTAAGGGAACAGAAAAATCAGACATTATTGAGGGCCAGACAATTATCTGAGGAATTGGGTACTCCGAATAGGTTTGATCTCATTCAAAATATATACTTTCCAATCCTTTTCTTATATGACTCAACAGTCATAGCGCTGTTTGTTTTTCAATCACTAGCTTTGTCACTCTACCTTTGAATAAGTCTTAACTCTCTATCACTACATATTATTCTTATTTTATCGTCATTGAAACAGCTGGGTTTAGCAGTGGTAGTGAGTAACATACAGAGGAAAGAATTTTAATGTCACCCTAACACTTTCTTGGGCTTTTGAGAGATATTAGAATGCCTCTGAAATAACTGAATAGATTTAAAAAGCTGTCACTATTATACCTCATCCCAAAGAAAGTTGCATCCCTTGTCTTTAACTTGGTACCAAATACGTAATCATTTTGTTTGTTTTAGGGGGGAGGCAGGGGCACAAAAACATTTGATTGTCAGTCAATCATTTATTAAGCACCTACTATAAGCTAGGCATTGTATTGGGCACTGGAGATACAAGTACAAAGAAAGAAACAATTCCTACCTTCAAGGAACTTACATTCTAATAGGTGAGACAACAAACACAAATATAGGCATATACAGCACAAATAAACTTTGAATATACATATATATATATATATATATATGCAAAGTAGTTACAAGGTAGTTTGGGGAGATGGGCACTTGAACTTGGGGGAATGAATAAAGGCAGATGGTGCTTGAGCTGCATTTTAAAGGAAAAGAGGGACTCTATCAAGTAAAGATAAATAAAGAGTATGTTCTGGTTGTATGTTTAATTTTAGAAATCCTACATTTTGGGGATTAGAGTAGAGCCCAACTAGGCCTCCCCTCTGTACAAAGCTGAAGTGATAAAAGAGCTTCGATACCCTCATATCAGTGCTTTTAATACAGTTGCATTATATCATTCTGGGCACTGTTATATCTCAAACACAACCAAGTCTGTCTCCCACCTTTGTGCCTTATATTTTGTTAAGGAAACATCTCAGTTCAAAATACTGTCTTATCTAAGAGTAGGTCCCTGATGATTTGATTCTATGTTAGCAATATGTATGTAAGATACCATAATAGGGCTTGACCCAAATACAGGGCAGAATACCTTTCCTCTCTCTCAAAAACAAACAAAAAACCAGACAATCTTTAAGAATTTAATGAAAGAGAACCAGTATGATATGTAGAGAGAGCCAATCTTGGACTCGGGAAGACTTGAGGCCAATTCCAGCTTCTGATTGCATGTTGGCTGTGTGAATCTGGGCAATTCATGTATCTTCTTAACAGCCTTAGCAACTCTCTAAGACTATAAGTTGCAGAGCAGGTACCAACTTGTATTGGTAGAGGGAAGTTTCCTTACTGTAAGTAACTTATGCCAAAGAACCCATAGTTCCCTCTCCTTTTCCCTTTCCATTTATCCCCCCCAAAAGAATTTAACAGAAAACTGTGGGAATGGGCATCCCTCACCCCCACGTATCTAATCAGATGCCAGATACTTTTGTTTCTGTATCTACCATGTTTAATACATTTACCCTTTTCTCTCCATTCATACATTCACCAACATAGCTCAGGCCCTCATCACCTCTCTGTTGCACCATTTGTTGCCACTATTTGGGCTACTTTTATTTGATCTTCCTGGCTCAAGCCCCTCCAATCCCTTCACATATCTACCAAAGTGATTTCCTAAAGCACAAACTTTATGTCAGCCCTCTATTCAATAAATTCCAGTGACTTCACACGACCTCTAAGATAATCATATAAAGCCTTTCTGTTTGGCATTTAAAGCTCTCCCTATTTCTGCATATACATTGTTGCTGAGTCCTTTAGTTGTGTCTAACTCTTCATGACCCTGTGGATCATACTGTCCATAGCAAAGATACTGTAGTGGTTTGACATTTTCTCCCCCAGTACATTTTAAAGATGAGGAAACAGGCAAACAGGGTTAAGTGACTTGCTCAAGGTCCCAGAGATAATAAATGTCTGAGGATGAACTCGAATTTGGGTTTTCCTGACTCCAGGCCCATGTTCTATCACTGGGCAACCTAGCCACCTCTGCATACACATTATGCCCTTCTATGTGCTCTATGGTATATACATACTTAGTCCTGCTTAGTATTTCTTACACACCACACTTCATTTCCTGTCTCTGTCTTTGTGCTAGCTTCCTTTATAATTGGAGTACTCACCTTCCTCATCTCCAATTCTTGGAATCTCTTCAAGACTTAGTTCAGTGTCACCTTCTGGAAGGAATCTTTCCTATTATCCTCACCTGCTAAACCTTTCCTATTCAAAGTTACTTGATGTATGTTTTGAATATTTCTTGTGTATCCTTGAAGACCTCTTCGTCTTTTTCTAATATTTTAATTTTGCTACCTTCGATCCACACTTTTTTGTGTTACTTGTATATGCATGGACTGTTTTGGAATGTTTATATAATGTAGCCTATGTAATTTAGACTTATGGTGAAATTTTTCAAGTGAAGCTTGATTTGCTATTGCATGTATTGTTGGTACATATGTCCTCTGATTCACACCTGGGACACTGAATTAAGTATATATGTTTTGTTATATGTTGATGTGTACTTTGATGTGATGCTGATTCCAATGATTTATTTTGCAAAAATTCTAAAAGCCTAGGGAGCAAGGTAAATGTGGTTAATCCTGTGGTTTATGGATCTTTAGGCATAACGGACCTATCACCCCATTGCCTAAGAGGTTCAGTCTTTTTCCCTGGTGCCAAGTGTATTGAGAATGTTCATGCCAAACATCCAGTCTAAATAAGAATATTAATTTTTTCTTTAACCAGTCAAAAGGAACAGGGAGAAAAAGGAGACGGGAGGGATCTATGTCAGTCATGAAGTGATTTTGGGGAGGCAGGATGCGGGGATTCTCAGGAAGGAGAGACTTTTGTCTTTCAGGAAGTTTCTACATGTACATAAATTGAGGTTAGATTATAACAGTTCTAAGAGACTGACTCCAGCTAAATCAGAGACAAAAATTTGGAGGAGATAAAGTGAGAAATTATTGAGCTATATTGGGTAAAGGGGGTGGTGTGGTTGTGTTGGAGACAAGCCCAAGGGCGACTTATGATAGGAGTATAGGATGAAATTGATCTTCCCAACCTCTCCTTTGTTGATCATATAACATTTAGAACTGGCTACAGTCTCCTAGGTATCATTGTTGAGAGAACTGTTCTAACTCAATCTTCTGCTGGTGCAGATAAGGAAACTGAGTCCCTTTGAAGCTAAATGTCTCACCAAAGCTCACAAAATTCATAAATTAACAAAAAATAGAATTCAGCCTTAGGTTTTCTCAACCCAAGGCCAGTGTTCTTTCCCAGACACAATGCTGAATATTTCTTCAATTAATAAATGAAATCCTCAGTTTCGTTTTAACCAACTACTGTTAAATGCCTTTGTAAATTCACAAGTGTTCTTATACCTTAAACTAGAATTCCCAGAAAATATCCAAATGGTTTTGTTTTTATCTTTTTCCCTATGCCAACTACTCACAATCATGTTGATTCATGTTAATGGAGACATTAGTTTATGAATAGTTAAAGGGACCAAAAGGCCTGAATACAGAGTCTTAAGGTAGAAGCCTAGTAAAGATTTGATTTCAATTTGTTACTATTGTCTCTGAACTATGGCACTAGCTAAAAAAAAAAATCTTCATTTTGAGTAGGTGATATCTTAGCCAAGACTGGATAGCCTCTTCTTCATCATCTTTCTGCCCACCCCTCTCTTTTTAACAGTAAAGTTTTTAATGTGCTGGCCCAATGATAGCTTAGTTTTTGGTTAAAGGTTCTTTTTTTTTTCTTTTTGGTGGGGAGAAAATTGGCCCAAATCTTGCCTCAAATCTTGAACTAAACCTAAATCTTTTTCTGAGGTTCAAATAAGTTCAATTGAGCTTTTTTGCTTAATTGTATGCCTTGGCACTTAGTGGTTTCAGCTGGGAAGAGGAGATATCCAAGTATGTTGAGAAAGCCCATTTTTTTGTTGTTTATAGCTAGCAGAAACTAGGAAGTGCTGGAAACCTTTCAGGAGAGTCTGAGGCTATGTGATTTCCAGACCAAAGAGGTCTGGATACTATTCAAAGAAACATCCAAACTTTCTGATGTTTATCCATTTGCATCCTTTACCCTTTTGAGGTTCTCCCATCTCTAGTAATGACATCCATCCTACCTAAATCCCCTGTATAATTTCTATGGGATAAGCTGTTCTTCCCTTCCTCTCTGAAATAGATGTGGTGGTGGGGACTCAACAAGGATTTAGATGAATTCAAGACTAAAAATTTCATCATAGGAAAGTGAGGGATGTTTGTGAGATAATCCTGGCTCTGACTCTTATAACTTGTGGGACCTCAGTTAAATCATTTAACCTCCCTGAGAGTCAATCTCCTCACCTTTAAAATGAAGAGGTTAGATGAAATGATGTCTGAGGTACCTTTCAGGACCCTGGAAATTGAAATCTTTTGAAATTTACTTATCATTATTGTCCATTAAAAAGCAATGATCAGGGTTCATTTGATGCCTCTGAAGCAAATCCCAACCTGAATGTAGCTTAATATGACACGTTCCACTTCATTCTGAGGTACATATAACCTCTTTCATAGTTTATAATCCTTCTGGGTGAATGTTGCTATATGTCTTATCCAGGGAGGGAATCAAAAATTCAATCTCACAGTCAATGTCTTTTTAAAATTATTTTTAATTTTTTTTGCCCAGGTCCATTGGTCATATTTCACTCTGTGTTCTTGAACTCTTAAAGAACAGGTGGCCTAGGATCTAGGCATTAAGTCACCTATATACTCAAGAACAGGAAAGGAAATGAAATACCTGGACAAAATCCTAGAGATACTGAACTGATAATTCACAATTTCATTAACTCTCCAAGAATATATATAAAGTAATTGAGGAAATTTTCTCCCTTTATCAGTAGAATTATAGGAAAAAAGACTTTCTATTATTATTGCATGCATTATCTTAATCCAGTCAGCAGAGTAACAACCTAGAAAAAAATCAATTCATCAAGAAAAAAAAAAAATATCACAAAACCCACCATCACCTACTATTATTTAAGAAGAAAATTCCCAATTTGACCACATTCACTCAGTTTTCCCTTTAGGTACTCAAGAATCAGCAAATTTGATCCTTGTTTTTTGTCTCACACATTTTTATACATTTTGATTTAATAACAAGAACATTAATAGCTAACATGTATGTAGTCCTTTTGTAAGCACTTTACAAACATATCATTTGATCCTTACAATAACTCTGTGAGGTAGGTACTATTATTATCCCCATTTTATAGAAGTGGAAATTTAGGAAGACTGATCTTAAATTATTTGCTCAGAATCTCACACTAGTAAGTGTTTGAGGCTAGATTTGAACTCAGGCCTTCCTAACTCCAGGTCCGGCAGTCTTTTAAAATCCATTATCCCTTTGCCTTCAAGATGAGGCAACATCAACCTCTGTTGTAGTCAGGCTTGTCTCTCATATTTCTGCTGCAAACTGCTCATTCCTGCCCTCCCTTTTTTTTATAATCTCCTTATCTGGAATACTTTTACCCCTCTCTCTGACTGTCCAAATCTTTTCTGCTCTTCAAGGTCCACTCAACTATCATCTATAACTTTTTTCCATTTTCCCCAGCTCATACTATTCCCTCCTTTTCTAATCGTTTTCATAATTTAGGGACCATATTACAGTATATACATATATATGCACATATATATTATACATACATACACATTGACATAACACATATGGGTTTACAAACAGCAGTGAAGTCTAAATTTATTTTAGTCTTTTCAGCATGAAATATTTGACAAGATAAAAAACAACTAAGCCCTGCCCAAGACATTTAATCTCTATTTTCAATTAAATTGACTAGATTAAAAAAGAAATTCTGACATTCATTTTTAACTACAAAAAAGTTAATTGAATAACATTTTTACCTTTTTGTTCTTGTCGTTCAGTCATTTCAGTCATGTTTGTCTTTTCATGAACCCATTTGGGGTTTTCTTGGCAAAGACAATGGAGTGGTTTGCTATTTTCTTTTCCAATTCAATTTATAGATGAGGACACTGAAGTAAACAAGGTTAAGTGACTTGCCCAGGGTCACACTGCTATTTAGCATCTATGGACAGATTTGAACCCAGAAAGATGTTGTTTACCTCTAGATGCAATTTATACCACTTTTGGACAGCTTTAATCAATAGGTTCCCTTATACTGAGTTGGAATGATGCCTCTCAATAACTGCTGTCCATTGATCCTAGTTCTGTCTTATAGGGTCACAAAATACATGGCTAATCTCTCTTCCACATGAAAATATTTAAAATATTGGAAAGTTGTGGTTATATATCCCTTAAGTCACCATTTCTCCAGATCAATCATCTTTGGTATTTTCAACCAATCCTCATATGACAATTATTGTGAATTGACCTTTCACTATTCTCATCATCGTGCTCTGTACAAGTTCTAGCTTGTCAATATGTTTTTCAAAAAGTGGTATCCAGAACGGAATAAAAAAATCTAAATGTAGATTGACCAGACTAGGATAGAGTAGAACAATGATCTCCTTTGCTTTACATGTGATATTTTAACCTATAGCCTCAGGACCATAGAATTAGAGCTTCAAAGGCTAGGAATCATCCAATTAAGTTAAGCCAGTTTGCAGGAAAATTTAGATGAAGAAACATTAAGTGAGTTGCTAGGGTCACACAGTTCACAAGTAGAACCCAAACCCAAGACTTCCTACTCCAAAATCAGTGCTCTTTCCGCTGGTCCCTTCTTTTCTAGACTTCATTAGCTTTTCTGGCTGTTTTATCCCACTACTAATGAGTATCGTGGTTCAACAGACTCTGATTACTTAGGGCTTTATTATGTTCTCTCTTGGTTATTAACTCCTGGGCTTTAATTTTGACTGTGGCATGAATTTTAGATATTTCCCACATGTAGAATAGTGGAAGGAGAAATGGACAATTAGGAGACTCGGAGGTTTATGCCAGCTCTGTAACTAACTATAAAACAATTTATCTAGGTCTCTTTTCCCTCATATGTGGGTAGGAAGGTTGTAACATATTGTCCCAAAGGTATACCCCCTCTCCTTTCTGCAAACTGCATTAGGACAGGGATAGTTTGGTTTTTATAATTACATTCCTTGCACTTGGCAGTGTGTTTATACATTAAATAAGCACTAAAATGATTGCTGAATTGAACTGAAAGTTCCTTTTAATTAAAAACAAACAAACAAAAAAAAACAGCGCTAAGTGTAGGAACAATACCTTTGTCCCATGGTCTTAGTTTTGTGATTCCGTATCCAGTCCTCATTGGTTTTCTCTCCTCTTTTCTTCATTCCTCCCCTTAACCTATGACTCCAAGAAGCTGTAGGATGCACAGCAGCCAGGTAAAACCATCTCAGCAGACAGGCTCCACCAAGTTGAGGGTAACAAGTTGAGGCTTCTAACCTGTTGATGAATTAGGAGATGTCTACCCCCAGTAGGTGAAGACTTCCTCCATAGAATGAGAGGATGAGAACAATTTGTTCCTAAGGTCATGAAGTCAGCCCAAACAGGCACTGTGGAGCATTTAGAACTTGGTCAGACATTGAAGATGCCAAGGTCATCCACTGCCTTCACTAGGCATTTTGACTTTTGCCTTGCCACTGGACTTCAGTGACTCTGGAAGAGAGAATGAAGCTTTATGCAAAACTATCTTACTTAAATCCAATTAACACACAAGTCAAGATTTCACTGGTGTTGTCATTGGTCCTCTTTGAAAACAAAGAACAAACTGCTCCTTCCTTCTTCTCCCTTCCCATCCCCTCTCCTTTCTCCCTTCCCTATGGCTCAACTACTTTTTTTCCTTTTCCCTCTCCACTTGGTCCTCTATCTTATCTATGTTTCCTAGATAGGGCCTCCACCAAAGGCTTTAAGGAAACCTGGATACTCTTTGACAGCTTCTAAGTATTTTGTTATGCCCTAAGGCCATCTATTTGTCCCAGAGAAGATCCAATTATTAACCTTGATGATTTCCTCTTCAAAGACCTCTCCTATAGCTTCCCACATACACACTCTAAAAGACTGATAGTCTCCCACTGATGATCCTTCCAAGGTTCCAACACTATTGGCTCAAGGAGGAAGCCCCTAAATATTTTTTAAAACCACAGTGTCCAACATAGCCTTTTGGTTTTTATCTAAACACCCTCAAGAGCCCTAAGCTACAGGGAAGAAACAATCAGTTCACTGCTGTTCCACAGATGTGAAAGTATTGGTCATGCCAGGGAACTCTCCATCCTGATTCTTATTGAGCCAATTGTAAACATAGCATTGATGTTTTGTAACATCTTCTCCTTCCAATCTCATGACGACTTTGGGGATGTAGCACTTAACATAATTGTTAGACATAATTCCGGATATAAAGTGGGAGAGAAAACAGATCATTGTCAATCTAGATAAAGGTTAACCCTTAGTCTCTGGCAGTGCTATCTCCCTAAGGAGAGAGCAGCAATGTGAGGAGACTGAGGCAGAAATTAGATTAACAGTATGTGAGCTATTAAAATTGAATTTACTTCTTGGCAGACCAGTTCCCCTAGATTGCCTATCATCAGACTGACTGGGTTAGGGGGTAAGGGTAAGGTGGGATGAGATAAAGTAAATATTATAATTTATGGTCCTAGAGTAACAGTTCTAGGTTACTGAACCTATGATTAGCATATCTGATAAAGCTATTAACTCAGACAGGAAATCATAACTGGAGATGTTTCTTTTCTCTGTAAGGGTTCCCTCTCCTGGAGACCTATGGAACTTCTGGGGCAGAGGGGCATCCTTTGGAATGTTTGATAGTGGCCAAAAGGTTGGGTACCTTAATTTTTGCTAGAAGAGAATTCTCTTCTTGAGGGCAACTGACAGATAAGTAGGTTTAAAGTAACATTATTTCTCTTGTGATTTGGAAGCTTCTCACCTGCTGTCAGTGCATTAGAAAAGTCCTTTAAAATAATGAATAATTAATTATGATGATAACTATGAAATTTATATCATATTTTAAAATTTGCAATAGTTGCTATTATTATTATTATCTTATATATGAGTAAATTGAGGCAAACAGAGGGTAAGTGACTTATCTAAGTTCACAAGACAACTAAATCAGATTGGAACTCAGGTCTTCCTGACTCTGGGTTCAGCACCCATTCCACTGTACCAACTTTACACATGAAAACATGCAAAAGGATTCCCTTCCCTCCTGTAGCACATGGACATAAGCTTTCTAGTAATAGAGGGCAGCGGAGAACACCCCTGACATTACTGGATAGCTCCAGTTTAGTTTGTCCATAGTTCCTAGTTCCCTGGAACCTGGACATAGTTGTTCTAGATAGGTGAGGGCACTTGCATAAAGAGGCTAGTAAATGAGAGGTAGAGATTAAAGCAAAAATAAAATCACTAGAAGAAAGAAAGGAGAAAATAGAGCTCTGAATCTAAGCAGGAAGTTTTGCCCTCATTAGCTAGGTGGTGAAGTGGAGAGAATGCTGGGTCTTGAAGAACTGAGTTCAAATCCTGCTTAAGACTAATTGCTCTGGGACCCTGGACAAATCACTTGATCTTACCAACCCTAAGTCTTCTTGTCTTAAAAATGGGCACAATAACAATAGCACCTACCTCACAAGGTTATTGTGAGGATGAAATGAGTAAAGTATGTAAAGTGCTTTCCATTTATTATAACATTTTTATTAAGGTATTCTCCAAGTCTTACACCACTAAAGAAAAGATGGTGGTGGTGGTGGTGGTGGTAGTAGTAGTAGTAGCAGTAGTAGTAGTAGTAGTAGTAGTAGTAGCAGTAGTAGTAGTAGTAGTAATAGTAGTAGTAGTAGTAGTAGTAGTAGTGATAGTAGTTGTAGTGCTAGTGGTAGTAATAGGAAGAGGAGGAGGGAGAGGAATAGTAATAGTGGTAGTAATAATTAGTAGTAGCAGCTGCAGCAGTAGCAGTATACAAGTGCTGATTTGGGAAATGGATGGTGCTATGAGTTTTTGCTACTTTATTTTATTTGTTATTTACTTTGTTTTCTAAAAATGTCCTTTGCTTTACTTTAAGTCTCATTTCATTCTACATTCTATTTTGGCTTGAGGTGATTCAGTGGAAAGGGGAGCTTATGAGCTATGGTTTAAGATAGATGATTACTCCTTAACAATTTAGATCTAGGTGTATCCAATGGGGAGCCAGCTATATTAGAAGATGCATAGTACTACAACTCTGAATTCCCTATAAGTGAATGCTTATCTGAGTAGAACTACAGTTACCCTATTTCTGAATGGAAATGGTGTCATGATATTCTTTATTCATTTATATAACCCAAGAAAAAGGAAATCATGTTGCCACTTGCTTGAACTTACCTTACCTTATAGGCACTAGTCAAATAAGATCAAGGATGAGAAAGCCTGGGTTTGGGTGGATCAGGCCAACTCAAAGCTCAGTGTGGAGTGAGATCTGGTAGACTCAGGGTAAACAATCCTTCACGATTAAAGTAGCCATAAAAGAACAGCTCAGTTTATTCTTGCCTCAGTCTGCACCAACACCCCATAAACCTGAATGTTTCAAAGAAACTGGGCAAAAATGTCTATACCAGGTTGCCTATTGTCTCTGATTACCCTGTGTTAAGCCACAGCTGTTCCTTATGTGAAATAAAAAAAGTACTAATCTGAACCTGACAAAAGTTTGTGCCTTCTTGTTGTTCAACATTCAAGCTTGCTTTGCTCTCTGTCTATTTCCCAAGTGTGATGGCTCCTCAACTCTTAACCTTTCTAAGAACTTCATTAAAATGAATACACAATGGTAAGCCTGTTTCTTCTATAGTCTCCTCTTTCAGCATCTGAAGAGATAAAACAATGGGTTAAACTGAGTCAGCTACCGGCAATCAATACCAGTTTGACCAATCTATCTGTTGTTTTGAATTATAGAATAAATAAGCTCAAAACCATTTCTATACTACATTGTGACAGCATTCCCTTTTTCCATGAGAAAAGAACCTATTCCTTTATATCCCCAGTGCTTAGCACAGTGCTACTACTGCTCAGTATATGCTCATTGACTTAGTAGTTTGTCCATTTCAAAAAGAAAATTAAAATCACTACATTCCCTTTGTATAAAGAAATGTACTAGACAGCATTATGTCCTGCACAGGGAGTTGAAGGAAGTTTCCTTACTCAGGAAATTAATCCGTTACCTTTCCTAAAATATATGTGTACATACACATAAATGTTTACACACCCATACATACAAATATTTACATGCATATATACATGTATGTACACATATCTACATATATGTGTGCAAATATGTATATAATATACTGTGTCTATGAATATTTTAATATAAGTAATTAGTTTGCGTAGTGGATATATGAGCCTGGTATTGGGAAGACAATACTTACTAGCTGTGTGACATTGATTAAGTCATTTGACCTCTCTTCTTTGCCTTGGATTCCTCAACTGTAAGATGGTGATAATATTAATTCGTTTCTTCCAGGTTTGATGTGAGGATCAAATGAGATAATTTATATAAAGCATTTGCATAGCATATGGCACAGATTCTTTATAAATAGACAAAAATGCATATATACATACACATTTATACACACAAACCTATATCTGTATCTATATATAGATATCCATATAGATATATAATCTTGCTCTCTGTCTCTGTCTCTCTGTCTCTGTCTGTCTCTCCCTCTCTTCTGTGTATGTGTATGCGTTAAGCAGCTTGGCTCAGGTGACTGTTGAGGACCTTTCCAACTCTTAGTTATGTGATACTATGGTACTTCAACTTAAAATCTGATCTTTATAAATGTTTAAATGAAGCACAGAAGTCAGCATTAAACTCTCATTCTGTATCTTCTATATGTTTTATCTTATAACATATTATTAAACAATATATATTATATAACAAATATTATACATGTATATCTTCCACATATAACATATAATATTACATTATATAGAATGTGTAGAAGAGACAGAATATACATTATTAGATAGGAAATAGATTGTTATGTAGTGCCTAACTATACATTATATATATATGCCTCCCACATAGTATATATCATGCTATATATATGCGGAAGATATGAAATAGATATAATTAGATAAAGAATGCACACACATATATGTATATGTGTGTATGAGCATAACTATACACATATACACAGAGTTATACTTTCCATATCATGGGAGTTAGGGGAACAGTGCCCCCATGATTTGGAAAATTCATGGAAAATTTGTAATCCCTCCCTTCATACCAGAGAAGTCAGAATTTTTTCTTTTTTTTTAATGTGGTATTTATAGTACCTTACTGTAAAATTTGGGTCAAGTATGTAATCATAGACTCTGTGTTGTCTGCTGGCTATTGCATGTTATCTGCAGCTTCTGCAAAACTCCTCCAAAATTCCCATGTTATTTCTTATGCCAACTTGCAATACATCCAAACTACAATGGGGAAAGTCATGATATGGAAGGGATAAATATGTCCATATCTATATCTATCTGTCTCTTTCTCTATCTCGATACAAATACCAATATGGATATATACATACAAATATACATGTGTATATGTATACACTTATACATATACATACATATATGTATGTGGATGTGTTGTGTGTGTATATGTATGTATGGAAGATATACAATGAGAGTTTCATATTGACCTTCTATGCTTCCTTTGACTGGTTGAGGCTACACAGTATCATAGCACTAAAGAATTGGAAGGGTCCTCAGTACCTATCTAGGCCAACCCACATCCCAAATGAACTCTCCTCTCCCTGTAACATGCCTACTATATAGTAATCTAGCTTCTGCTTAAAGATCCCCAAGGAAGAAGAAACCTCTCGCTCCCTGGGTGGCAGCCCATTCTATAACCTAGAACCTCTAACTTCAGAATACTAACAAGTAGGCAATCAGGAAAGGCTCCATGTAGGAAATGGAGAATAGTAGGAAAAGGCATCTGGAGAGTGCTTTGAGGTAAGTTTAGAGAGTCTCCTGTTGATGTGAAGAAGGAAAGCATTCTAGACTTGGGGGGAAAGGCTTCAGGGAAGGTTATTTTATATCATTTACAAATAACAGTTGTAAGTATAATGTTAATGGATATAAGATCTGGCCCATTAATAGGTCTCAGGTGGAGCTCATTAAGGGAAGCTTGATTAGGAGAGGCTTGTTTTTCAGGAAGGCCTACACCTTTTGTTACTTTCTATAGGCTGTGGGTCATGAGGGTTGTGATGCCTTCTGACCCTGAAGAATATATACTCTGAGGTAAGCATTTTGCTTTGGGGCTGACTCATTGGAAAAGTGTTTTTGTGTTTTTACCAGATGAGATTCTGGGTAGCCATTAAAGAGCCCCCCAGCTTTGAAAATCCCAGATGCTGGTGCTTCTCTCTCTGGTAACTATGCATGTATTGCCTTGGTCAGACAGTTGGGTCTGTCTGTTGATTTGTGCTAATGTCTCAGACAGTTAGATACCCTGTGTGTTGGTCTTTATTTCTCTGCTTATATTTTGTCTATTTTCTTTGTTTGTTTTTTCTCTGAATTTCAGGGTGCTGATTTTTCCCCTGAACTAATGGATGTAATGAAAAAAGATTGTTGACCTCTTAAACAGCTATCTTTCCCAGTAAAGCAGATCTAAGAACCTGTGATAGCAACCATTCTGGGTGTGCCAGTGTGGTTGCTGCTCCAGTCAGTTTGACTGGTACATACAGTAGCTGAAAGAAAGTAATGGTAAATCAATCTGGAACTATAGACTTGGGGAAGATGTATATTATTAGCACTTTAAATTTTAGACAAGAGGAATCTATGTTTTATCCTGGAAGTATTAGAGGACAACTGAATCCTCTTGATCAGACTAATGATATGGAAAACTTATGTTTTGGGAAACCAATTTGGCAGTTGTATGGAAGATGAAATTAGAGAAAGGAGTGGTTCAAGGCACAGAGAGCAATTAGAAGGTTATTGCAATAATTTACATGACTTGTTAACTAAGGTCATGGCCATGTAAATGGAGAGAAAGACAGCAATTTGGAAAAATGACATGGAATTTGAATCAGCAGCATGTGACAATACATTGGATGTGGTACTCGATAAAGATCAAGTAAAAATGACTCTGAGGTTTAAAATCTAAGCAAATGGAAGGATGGTGGGTCCCTTGACAGAAATATGGAAGTTAGGGGAAGGGGAGGATTTTGGAGAGAAAATAATGTTTTAAGTTTAGAACTGTTGAGTTTCAAATACTTAAGGGACATAAGAAGGATATAAGCTCCTCGATGGAAGGTATTGTTTCACTTTTGTCTTTGTATGCCCAGTTTTTAACACAATGATTGTCCCATAGCATCTTAGTCAAGGCTTATTGAATCAAATCCTATGCAAGTTCAAAGAACATGAATAAACAATTCTCAAAGGAAGAATTGCAGGCTCTTTACAACCAACAGCAACTATGCTCCAAATCACTAATAATAAAAATACAGGTCAAAAGAGCTCTGAGATTTTTACCTCGCATTAAGCAAATTGGCAAAGGTTTAAAAAAAGGAAATAGTCAATGTTGGAGAAACTGAAGGAAGACAGGCTCATTAATACAGTGGTGGTGGAGTTGTAAATTGGCCCAATAACTCTAGGTAGCAATTTGAAATTATGAAAGAAACATGATGAAGTTGTCTATATTCTGACCCAGACACTCAATATTTCAATATGTATATGTCCTAAGAAGATCAAAGAGTGAAAGAAAAAAAAATCTCATCTACAAAAAAACCCCACTAAATTACTTATGTATGTGTGTGCGTGCGTGTGTGTGTTTAATCTGGTAGCAAGGAAGAAGAAATAGGCAGCTATGCTTCAGTAGATAAACAACTAATCTTGATGACAGGGAAGACCTCAGTTCAAATCCCAACTTGGCATAAACTTGCTATGTAACCATAGGCAAATCACTTAGGATCTCTTGGCAATTTTCTAACACTCATAAATTGCCAGCCTGCATTGATCCATGGATTTTCCTCACCTGGCAATTCCCTATATCTAAAAAATCACAGGTCCAATTCCTATCACTATCCTAAAGAACTGGAAACAAAGTAAATTACTATTAATTTAGGATTTGGAATGTAAGGGAATTTTACTGTTCCATAAGCAATAATGAATGAAAAGATTCAGAAAAATACAGCAGGATTTATACGAAATTATATTGGGAGATGAAGATTCAAGATAACAATACATGCAATGACTATAACAATGTAAGGGGGAATAATGAAAGCAAACAAAACTGAATGTTGGGTAATCTAAATGACCTGATCTAGAGAAAAGTGACCAAATTCAATTACCTCCTTTCTTTGCAGAGATAAGGGACTATGGGTGTGAAATGTTATTTATACTGCTAATTGATTACTTTTACTGAAATATTTTGTTTCTCATTTTTGGGTGTTCTTTCTTCTGTAAGGATGTTACATGTGCAGATGCCATCAGTTTCCTTAGCTGATGCAAGCTCTCCCTGTGGAGGACAGTGTGGAGATATTCTAACAACTGAGCAAGCCAATAGGGTTTGCTTATGTGGCAGATACCACCATTCCCATCCCCACACTACATTTGCAAGATATAAACTGCTGCCAAAAAAGACTGGGGGTCTATATTTGGAAATTAAAATATCAAAATGAAACACATCACTAGAAATAAAATACAGGGTTTTCCGAAAGTCTTAATTCAGTTTTCAGCCATTAAAGTCTCATGGGATTTGGGATACCCTGTAATTTTTAAGAAGAATAGAATTCGTGTCAGCCCCTGAATCAATATACTCCTATAGCTCCCTATTCCCTCCAAAATCAAATACAAAATGCTGTTTCACATTGGAAGTTCTTCATAACCTAGCCCCCTCCCACATTTTCAGTTTTGTCATATCTTACTCCTCACCACATACTCTTTAAGCCAGTGACTTTCCATGAACAAAAAATTCCATCTCTCAACTTCATGCATTTTCTCTAGCTGTCTCAGATGACTTGACTCCATCTACTGATTTCCTTGATTTTAAATCCCCAATAAAATTCCATCTTTTACCAGAAGCCTTTCTCAAACTTTCTTAATTCTAGTGCCTTCCTTATGTTAATTATTTCCTATTACTCCCTTATAAAGCTTGCTTTGTCCATATTTGTTTGCATATTGTCTCTGCTATTAGAATATAAGCTGCTTTAGGGCATGTACTATCTTTTAACCCTTGTATCTCATGCTAAGCAAAGTGTTTGGCACAAGGTAGGCACTTAAATGTTTACTGATTGATTAGTTGACTGATACATCTATCAGGGATTTGGTGATGCAAAGTTGAAGCTCAAAGTTGATGAGGCCTAAAATTGTAGATTGGAGAGTCATCTGCATAGAGTTGGTTATTGACCCCATGGAAGCAAGATGAAGAGTGTGGATGAGAAGAGTACTCAGAACAGAACCTTGGACATTCATTAGTTATGTGACCATGGGCTAGTCACTTAACTTTTCTGGGTTGCAGTTTGTATACCTATTAAGTCATAATACTAGGACGTTCAGTACTTACATCACAGATTTATTAGGAAACTATACCTTATCAGAAGAGAGAAAGATGTGTTTTAACTTCCTTTTCTATCTAATCTTCAGTCTCTCCCTATGAATTGGCTCATTTTTTGCTGTCAACAAGCATGGATATGTCTCACTTGACCCTATTAACCCTTCCCAAACTGTCATTCCATATCTTTCTTCCCATTTATAGCCAAACTATTAGAGGGAAAAAAAATTCCTTTTCTTCTTCTATTCTAACTTATTCTATCCTATTCTAACTTACAATTTCAGCAGTCAATTATCTCCAAAGTTACCAATGATCTCTTAATTGCCAAAACCAATGGAATTCTTTACATCACTATTCTTCTTGACTGTCCTGCAACCTTTGGTATTGCTCACCACCCTATATTCCTAGATACTCTCTTCTCCCCTGTTCTGCTTGGCAAAAATCTCCAAGGATTCTCTTTCTTCACATCTAATCTTGTGATTTCTCAGTCTTTTTTTACTGGTTTGTCATCCATGCTTAACACTCTAATCGTGTATGTATCCCAAAGCTCTCCCCAGGATCTCTTCTCATGACATACTCTCCATCTTTGTCTTTCTGTCTCTTTCTCTGTCTGCCTGACCTCATCAGTTCCTGTGGATTAAATTATCTTTATGCAGATGAATCTCAGATCCTTATGCCTACTCCTCTTCCCTGAGATCTATCAACTATCTATTGGGCAGTTCCCATTGGGTGTCCACCACCACTAGACAGGATTGCTACTGAACTGTGTGATTCTGAATTGACGTGCTATTTTATACACATTCTAAGAGCCATGTCTGATTATTTTAGCCACTTGAAAGATATTTCCTATGTGGAATCATTTGTCTTTATTCAAAGATCAAAGCATTTTATTACTCACAAAAGGAGGGAGGACTTATCTGAGCCTAGTTTACTTTTTTGATGGATTAATTGAAAAATTGGAGTGATGGTGGAACATTACCCTTAGATATTTATATATAGACATACTTATGCATATACATATTCATGATGAATTGTGATGAAAAATATTAGGTTCATGAGGGCTTAAATTCACAATATCAACCTAAAAATTCTCAGAATGTGCAATAAGAAGAAAGAGCTGAATGTCTCAGGCATATACTATCCTGACTAAATTCACATGCATATATGAACTGTTACAATAATACCTTCATCTATATTATATTAAAAATTTTATATACAAGAAAATTATCATAAAACAATAAAACTCCACGTTTGCTCCTTGTAAGACAGAATGAAACATTTCCTGTTGATTTTTGTAACTGAATGAATGGAAAAGTTCCATTGAATGAACTATAATTTTCTGAACTTGAACAAATCTTCCAAAAGATCACTGACAATTTGAATTGCAAACCTTTCTAGAGCTAATAATTTCTCCAAATCTCTTAAAAATATGGTTTCTTTGTATGTTTTTTTTCCTTCACTCTAAAATGTTTCTTTTCCTGAAGTTTATTGCCAAAGTGGAGGGGGGAGACTTTGATACTTCAAGAGTTGCTGAATGTTCAATGAAATTGGCAGATTATTAAGGCAATACATAAGCAATATTGAGACTTCAAAGAAAGGAAGTATGTCATTGGCCATGGTAAAGAAGGATATAAACTCTTTCGTGAAATGCGTATTGATGCAGTTTCTATATGGCATAACATGGATTTATTCAGTTAAAAATGGGAACTATAGGTGGAATAGGAAGGAGGGAAATATAGTTAGTCTTTCACAATATGACTACTATAGAAATGTTTTGCATAACTACACATGTATAACCTGTATTGAATTGCTTGTCTTCCCAGTTGGGGTGGGTGAGGAGGGAAAGGAGAGAATCTGGAACTCAAAAGTTTTAAAAACAAATGTTAAAAAATTATTGTTACATGCAACCAGGAAATAACATACACAGGTTTTTTACACAGGTAATAGGGTATAGAAATCCTTCTTGCTCTACAAGAAAGCAAGGGGTAAGGGAATAAGGGGAAGGATGGGGGAATATATGAGAGGGCAGACTGGGGGAAGTATGCTTACTATCTTTGGAGTGGGGGGTAGGGGAGTGATGGGGAGAAAATTTGGAGCTCAAAATCTTGTGGAAATGAATGTTGAAAACTAGAAATAAATAAATTCTGAAAAAAAGAAAAATATAAAAGGTCATATTCAACCAATCAGTCAACAAAAAGATATCAAGTACCTACTATGTATAAGACACTTCATTAAGCAATGGAGGATAGTGAAAAGAAGACTGGATGTAGAACAGACAAGCTCAGTTAAAATTCCCACCTTCCTAAAGGCAGTTAGGTAGTGTGCAGTGGAAAGAAAGCTGAAGACCTAAGGCCTGGAGTCAAGAAGACCTAAGTTCAAATTTGGCCTCAGACACTTGCTAGCTATGTGACTCGGAGTAAGTCACTTGACTTGTCTGCCTCAGTTTCCTCAACTGTAAAATGGGGATAATAATAGTACCTGCCTCCCAGGATTTTTATGAAGATCAAAGGAGATGATATTTGTACAGCATTCAGCACAGTGCCTGGCAGGCACTAAATAAATGCTTATTTCCTTTCTTCCAAATTATTTGACCTTGGGTATGTTACTTATATTTTCTGTGCTTCAATATTTTTCTGTAAATTTGAGGTGATAACACTTGCATTTATTTTTTCAAAGGATTTTTATGAAGATCAAATGATATATTAGAATGTATCTATGATATCATTGTTATAGCTATTACTTTAAACTATTCAGATTAACACTAATTCACGCCTCCCTATCCTGTGAGACTAATGTCCATTAATTCCCTTGGTTTGCCACAGAGAATCTGCCCCTCAACAAGCTCAGGGCCATCCTCATGTTCTTTAAACATTTTAAGGATACCAATGAAATGAGTGAGTAATTGATTATCCTTCACTTTCACCATGTTATGAGTGTACCTTCTTTTTCACTCATACCTCTATTTAATCACATAATTTTAATTGCCAGTTGGTCTCCCTGCCACAAACAGCTCCCTTCTCTATCTTCCACTCAGCTGCCAAAGTAATCTTCCTAGCACATGTTTTACCCACTCAATAAATTAAAATGGCTCCCTATCACCTCTAGTATCCAATATAAAATTCTTTGGCTTTCAAAACCATTAATAACCACACACACGCACACACACACACACACACACACACACACACACTTTTCTAGTCTTATTGTACCTTATACTCCCCCATGTTGTCTGTGATCCAGTCACGCTGGTCTTCTTGCTGTTTCCCAGAAATGACACTCTACTCCATATCCTAATTCTAGGAATTTTTACTTGCTGTCTTCATGCCTGGAATGCTCTCTGTCCTCATCTCTGCTTCTGAGGCCCTTTAAGTCCCCACTAAAATTCCACTTAGTAAAATAAATCTTTACATATCCCTGTACCCCGTAATTCTAGGACTTTCCCTATGTGTATCATTTTAATTTGTAGATCGTATTTGTATGTAGTAGAGAGTCCATGTGGTTTCCCCATTTAGAATGTAAGTTCCTTAAGAACAGGGACTCTTTTTTGCCTTTCTTTGTAATCCCCATCTGTTAAAAAAAAGGACTAACGCATAGGAGGCTTTTAATAAATGCTTATGTGACTGACTTCTTTTGCTATTCATTGTTTTTGTTATAGTCTGCTCATGGTCACTATGGACATTCTTTATTATGTCCAAGGTGATACTCAGCCTCAAATTTTTTGACGCTATAATGATGTATGACTTGCAGACATATCAATAGAAGAATATTGCTGCTAAAAAGATAGATCTTAGTTTCATGGATGAAATTGGAGGTTATTTAAAGAAATTACAGAAGCAATCCATACTTCTACTATCCTCTTCCTGCTCAATTCTGGACCTAGCTCATTGTTTGCCATGTCTGTTCAAACATATATACTGATATCAAGAGCAGCATAGATAATCAATACAATTATATATCAGAGTCTGGACAACATACTTCCTTCATCTATTTGGTTTTTCCTATGTTAATGGTTATCCCAATTCTTTTTTTTTTTTTATAAGCAATTGGGGTTAAGTAACTTGCTCAAGGTTACATGGCCAGTTATTTCTGGGTGTGGTGCTGAGTATCTGAGCCCGGATTTGATCCAGGTCATCCTGACACTGGAGCCAGTGCTCTTACTAGCTGTGCTACCTGGCCGCCCCTATCCCAATTCTTTTGAATGCTTAAGGATTTTTAGTTGAATAGATAGTCTGAATTCTAGTAACTGATATAATGAGGACACTGTTTTGCTGAAAACAAGAGCATCCAAAGGACCTTGTTGTCTATAAGGAAAATTCTACTAGATCTCTACTCAACATCTATGAAAATGTGACATCTGGGGCGGCCAGGTAGCACAGCAAGTAAGAGCACCAGCTCCAGTGTCAGAACGACCTGGAGATCGAATCCCGGGCTCAGACACGTAGCACCCACCCAGAAACACCTGGCCGTGTAACCTTGAGCAAGTTACTTAACCCCAATTGCTTAGGGGCGGCCAGGTGACTCAGCGAGTAAGAGCACCGGTTCCAGTGACCTGGAGATCGAATCCCGGGCTCAGACACTCAGCACCACACCCAGAAATAACTGGCCGTGTAACCTTGAGCAAGTTACTTAACCCCAATTGCTTAAAAAAAAAAATGACATCTGTTTATATTTTGGCTGACATTAATGATTAATATAATTGAACAAATTTATGTTATTATATTTTTGTGGAATCATTATTTTGATATAAATATGTAAGATGCCTTGGGGGAATGCCTTTAAGGTAGTGTTTTCTGTATGAAATTAAATTTCTATTAACAATATTTAACAAAGAAGAAGGACAGTGGGATCATATGTTCTCTATAGCTTTTAGTCAGTTCTATAGTAGGTAAAGATGTAGCATGCCATTAAAAATTGATCACAAAAGTTTACCTTTTCCCTCCTGCTTTGAGTATCAGGATGCCATTGATGTATGTTTAGGTGATTCTTACCAAAATTTTATAGAGATGGGGAAATATAAATATGGCTCAAAAGGTAGTGATACTCTCTTAATTACCATTATTTGCTGATAGGATAAGGGATAATAATTTCTGGTAACTTTACTATGAATTTGAAAAATCTTCCTTCAACTACCTTGAGAAATCACTCTTTAATGCCCTCAAAATTATTCTTCCTACAATACTTCTTCTCTTCATATGCTTTATCTAGTGTCAATGGTTTTTCCCAAAAATTATTACTTAAGTGCCATTTCCACTTCCTGAAGAAGCACATTTAGAACTATTACAATTGTGTCCAAATATGATGCTTCAATGATGATGGTGATGATAATGATGATGATAGCATTAAGTTACTACATTGTTAATGCATGTGTGTTAAGGTTTGTTAAACCACTTGATAACTATCCCATTTGATCTTCACAAAAACCCCAAGAGTCAGATGCTATTATTATCCCCACTTTAGAGCTGAGGAAACTGAGTCAGGAAGAGGTTAAGACATGATCAGGATTACACAAATAGTATAAGCCTAAGTTCAGAGTTGAACTCAGGTCTTCCTGATGCCAGATCCAGAACTCTATCTGCTAGCTGGCTTCTACTATACTTGACAGAAGTTAGTGATAAAAATCTGTATAAATTATCAAACAACATCATATAGAGAGCTTTGTAAGTATCAAAATCATATGTATACATATATTTATATGTTATTAAAACAGGCAATGGGTAAAAATCAATGGATTCAGAATTTGAGGTTGTGGATTCATATCCTGTCTATTAGGGATGATTTTATTTTTCTGTATTTGTATCTCAGATCCTAGCACAATTCGTGGCACAGAGTGGGTGCTTAATACTTTCTCCTTAATTGGTTGATAGCTAGATTGATTCTTCAAGCTGTCTGATATCAAAGATCATGCATTTTCACAGATCAGAGAAACATGAAAAACCAGCTCCAGTAAACAATAACAAACAGAAACTGTTGTTGCCTTCCCAGGTGCCAGATGCATCCTTGAATCTAGGTGCTTGGATTCACAGTACTATAGATTAATTTGGTATGGCTTGATTTCAACCATTTATTCTACATGATGTTGTATGTGCCAATATTGTGCTACAAAAAATGAAAGGGGATTTTTCTTTCAAATGAAGGTAAGCCTGATACCCCAGATGATCTTATGACACGTATTATGAAAAGAATACCAGATTGGTTACTTGTAGATACGTGTTTTAGTTTCAGTTCTAGGCCAGCTGAGACAAGAAAGTGGCAGAGTAGATAGAGTGCTGGGCCCAGAGTCAGGAAGACTTGTCTTCCTGAGTTCCAATGTGACCTTACTAGCTCTGTGACCCTTGGCAAGTAACTTAACTGTTTGCCTCAGTTTCCTCATCTGTAAAATGAGCTGGAGAAAGAAATGGCAAACCAGTATCTTTGACAAGAAAACCTCAAATGATATCATATAGAGGCAGACATGACTAAAACAAGTGAACAACAATAAGAACAAACCAACCAGCTCTTTGAGAAAGTCACAAAATTTCTAGTTTTCAGTTTCCTAATCTGCAAAAGGCTAGATGATTCATAATGTCTATTCCTGTGACTTTAAATCACAAAATAAGCAAGGAAATTATATTGTGATATCTTTTTAAAGTATCTGAGCAATAGTCCAGGAACAGAGACTGAACATGTGATTTCACTGTTATGCAGAACTCCCAGGTGAGGAAATTCTTTTTTTTTATCAATGCGGGTCATCACTTTTCCTATAGCTGAGAATCTTATAAAGTTGGCTAAAACACTAAGAGGTTTAATGATTTACCCATGGTGACACAGCCAGAATATGTCAAAGGTAAGGAGTTGATCTCACGTCTTCCTGCCATCCAGGACAGCTCTATCTACTATACAATTTTTCTCCTCGTAATGGGGTTGGTGAGACCTTTCAAGCTACTATCTGGGACCATGTTCACTCCTGTTTGGAATGCACCAATTATTTTTATTTTCTAGTCTGACATAAATCTTGATTTTATTTTGTTTTTCCTTTTAAGCATTAAATGTTCTGTTAATTTTCATGATGTCACTAGCTGATATTACTGTCCATGGTACAACTCACAGAAAGTAAGATGATCTAATATCTCTTGAATGATTCAAGATAGACCAGTTAATTCAGTGAATATCTACCAAGCATTTCCTAGATGCAAGCTGTTTTTCTAGATTCTAGAGCTCTAAGGACAAAAAGTAAAGAGCTTCTGCCTTTGATGACTTTATATCATAGTGGGGAAATATGATTTTTGTAACTAATAAGTGCAATAGAAAGTAGGGAACAGAAATCATAAAAATGCTTTATGAATTTTAAGGAAGGAGGGAAAGTTTCCCAAAGGTAGTTGTATTTGAGTTAAGCTTTAAAGAAAGTTAAGGGATGAGAGAGAAAGAGAGAGAGATATGCCCCCAAAATGATTCTGATACTTTAAACCTGGAATATTAGGAGAATAATAATGCCCTCCACAGAAATAGGGAAGTTTAAATGATACAGGTTTAAGTGGAAATATTAAATCTGTATACATGGCTAAACAATGCTCCTAAATGAGTCCATTGTGTTTGCAAGTGATACAGGTGGATACGAAATCTCTCTCTCTCTCTCTCTCTCTCTCTCTCTCTCTCTCTCTCTCTCTCTCTCTCTCTCTCT
>NW_027187266.1:3134255-3134436 GCF_028583685.1 Petaurus breviceps papuanus
TCTCTCTCTCTCTCTCTCTCTCTCTCTCTCTCTCTCTCTCTCTCTCTTTCTCTCTTTCTCTCTCTCTGTGTCTGTCTCTCTGTCTCTGTATGTCTGTCTCTCATTCTCTCTCTCTCTCTCTCTTTCTCTCTCTCTCTCTGTCTGTCTCTCTGTCTCTGTATGTCTGTCTCTCATTCTCTCT
>NW_027187266.1:3134446-3146120 GCF_028583685.1 Petaurus breviceps papuanus
TGTCTCTGTATGTCTGTCTCTCATTCTCTCTCTCTCTCTCTCTCTCTCTCTCTCTCTCTCTCTCACACACACACACACACACACACACACACACACCTAAGGAGATTTAAAAACTTTGTTAAAAGAAGCATAGCATCGAGAGCAAGGGAGTTAAGAGTCCTATTGTATGGGCTACAGCCTGGTCAAAGCACAATTGCAGTATGATGGTCAATTCTTGGTACCACATTTTAAGAAGTCCACTGATAAATTGGTATGCATCCAGGAGGGAACAAGGGTAGTAGGGAGGTTGGAAACAACATAAGTGGTATGATGACAGGCCTTGAGTTCATCCCATATTAAACATAAACATTAAAACTGATCATGAGGGGAAGAGGAAGAAATCAATGATCTGGACAGGCCCAAGAATTTGGATCAGGCATTACCAAGGGAACAAGGTGTGTGGACAGAGCCAACAATATTAATCACCCATCAGGCCCTTCAGGAACCTCTGCAGACAAGAGTTCCCCCTGTCAGAAACAGCTCCTTCAACTAGAAGGGATAATGCTAGACGTATCTAACCTTCCAAATGTTAATGCAGAATCTATGACTTATTAAGTCTTTTCATTCCTGATGGATTTGTCCTGGCAATCTGCTGTTTCCATGGAAACACCAGGAAAAAAAAAACTTCTCAAAGCAGATTTCCAGCTTCTCAGAGTAATTTTTATCATGTCTGTGCTACATCCTCTCACAAAAAGAGTCCTATGCTTAATTTCACCTGTCACCCTGATGATTTTCTCATGATCAGGCTACAGCTACTTTTCTAGACTCTTCCGTGGCATAATAAATACTCCCAGATTAGCAGTTATTGTGGCAGTAGAAGTGTGAACACCTCAGATGGAGATGAGAGGTACAGCAAGTTGGCTTTGTAATCATAGTAGGTGGATGGGGAATTTTGAGGAGGATAATTGAAGAAACAGCTTCTTTATGGAATCAAAGAGTATCCTGTGGTGTAATTTCACTCTTTTTTGCTAGCCTGCAGCCCCCCTTTTCTCTTCTTCAACCAGAAATTCTTCATATCATGCTGGTTTGGTGCTAAGTGAGGCGCTTTTCTCCAAAAAGTGGATCCAAACACACATCAAAAATAACAGCTCATCCGTCACAGTTGGGAAGCGTGTATGACAAGAAAATATTTGCTTTGCTCTGGTTTTCTGTTTGGTTTGCTGACCGCTTATATCAAAAAGCTAAAACAGCTTTTTCATCTTGGTGTAGTTTAGAAAAATTTATAGGACAGCTGGTCTAAGTTTGTGGGTTTTATAAACTTAATGAGAATGCTTAAAAAAATGTGCAGATGGGGGCAATCTCTTCTGGGGTTTGGGGCTAGTCAGAAAGTAGCCCTGTGCAAACTTGAGGAACAATGTACTTGGGGGGACACTGTTCACAGGCTGATGGAAGACTACTAAGGACTAATGGGCTTGAAATAGACCATCATAGGGTATCTTTCTTCTCTTTGGATATAGAGGAAGTGGGTAGTGGGTATGTTCCTTCTAAGAGAGTTGTCAGCTTTGGGGCAGGCGGGATGGGCTCTGCATCTACTCTTTTTTATCCATCTTTTCCTCTTTCAGATATCTTGCCCATGAATACCAGCCCCCCCCCCCCAGCCTTGCCTCCAATCACTTCCTGATGCAGCCTTCTTTGGGTATAATGGAAAAACCAGATCCCTCAGAAAATTCACCTGGCTCACAGGCATCTGACCAAGAGAATGCTTTTGGAGTATTGTGTCCCAAGGAAGTTATCTTCCATTTTAATTTTTGGTATGGACTAAACTTTTCTTAGGGTACTAATGTGCAGGAACTTGGTTTACCTTCCTCATTTGAACAAAGGCACAGGTTTCAATGAAAAAAAAAGTAATAATATTAATATGACTATTTTTTACTATCTGCTATTACTATTACATATGTTTCATATATGTATACACGCATATATATGGATATATACAATGTCTTTTTTTAAAGTTAGTGAAGCACTTTACATAAATTATCTCATTTGAACCTCATAACCCCGTGGGGTAGACATTAATATTATGATATTCCTTGGCTGAATAAAATGAGACTTTCAGAGGTGAAATTACTTGCCCAGAGTCACGCCACTAGTAAGTATTAGAGGCAGGAATGTTAATAATTTGTTGCTACTTATCTCACTACTTGACAAATAAGTTGAAAATAGTTGCTGTCATTTTATTGTGATTCACAACTATTAACCTATTTGAACATCCCTATAACGTTGTAATGCAAATACTCTTTTTCAAATTTTATGGATAAGGAACCAGTTTGAGAGATGGAAAGTGCTTTAGCCAAGATTGATGTGGTTCTGAAGTTGCCCAGGTCACACTGAAACTCCTGACTTCAAATCTAGCATATATTCCTCTAAATGCATGCTCCATCCAGGTTATATAACTGATACAATTCTTTTTATACTCCAAACTACAAATTAAGAATCATGAAATAATGTTGATAAAATAATAATTAAAAGAAAAACAACTGATAATTAATCCAGTCTACATTTTTTTTCTTATGATCTTTAGCTAAGTTCCTTAAACAGACATATGCTGGTAAACATTTAACAACTGGTTCTTTGGGGGAAAATATACATGACATACTTTTAAGGTTAATTTGCATGATTAACAAATTCTCCATCACTTTTTAAATCTAGACAACCAATAAAACAATAAATCAAGCTCTGATTTCTAGCTTTGCCAGTTCCTGAAGTATAACTATCTGCACTGAAGATTTAACAATTAACTCTCAGGAACCAGTATGAACTTGTCTCAGCACACCCTTGGCTGAGATCATGTAATTCAAGTCCTTCATTTTATAGATGGAGATACTGAAATCCAAGGAAGTATAGGCAGGAAATAAAAGAGTGCAGATCATTTGATCCCTGAGTTGGTGTTTTCAGTATACCATGTGGCCTTAATGATGACTACCATAGTGGTACAGATGAAAATAAATTGAAAATTCCTAAGAGTCTAAGGCTGGAAGATGTAATTGAGGACCTGCCATCGGTTTGTGTTCAATTTAGACTTCTTTATAAGACTAGGAGATTTCTATCACAAATATAATTCATAAAAATATTTATAGCCAATACAATGCACAATTTTATATTGAATTAAGCCTGTATTCAGTTGATCTTAGCATATAGAGATTCTTGTTTTCCTATAGCATATTTGTTGTCAAGAGATCAGTGCCCTGAAAAGAAATAACTGGACAGAGGTTAATATAGCTTTCATTTCTACAAAAAAGTTGATGCTTCTGCAAAGGAGGCCTGGCTTCATTTTTGAGTCTTACCAGTGACTAATATGCAAGAGTGAAAAGGAAAAGCTTAAAAATATATCTCCATATATGATATGCTAGGTGAATAATTTTATCTACATTCTAAATGGAGTAGAAGGAAATAGAAATTCTCAGATTAAATTCTCTACATTCATTCAGGAAGCACTTATAGAGTACCTACTATGTGCCAGTGGTGTATAGAGAACAGAGGGATGACTTCAGGGTGAGGAAGCAAGGTTCAAGCTCTAGTGCTAACACATAATATCCATGTTGTCCCTGGGGAAGTCACTGAACTGTTCCCTACCCCGAGAGAGTTTTCGAATACTACACATTGTAGTACGCTCATCTGTAGGTTGGTAGAGGAAGTTAGTTCCTCATTGGCAATCTATACTGATGAAATCACACATCCAGTCCTATAAAAAATGGAGAAATAAAAGTACTAGTCATGGGTGGGGGGGAATACAACAAAATACTACCTTTCTTTAGGAGGCTTATATTCCTCTGCAGGTTTGGCTTTATCCAGCAAATTTTGAGACCCACTTGTTCAATTAGGTTGTCACCAGCATGTCACCTACCTCTATAAGGCTGACTGAGCAGAAAGTCAGCATTTCTGATAAAATTTCTAGTATCTACTATTGTTTCCCCTCTTAATCTCATAAAGTGATAAATAAATGTGAGATGTTGTCATTATGACTCCTTATAAAAAGTACAAAAATCTGCAGGATCCCCCACAGACCAATCGGGCAAATACCCAACAGTCCTATCCTAATGTAATTAAATTAATCCCCCTGAGAGGCCTTCAGTACTCCAGTGATTTGTTTAATCCCTCAGAAGGATTCCTGGTTGACACAGCTCTTGGTTGGAGATTGGCCTAGTTACAAGATTGTGAATTCAAGTTAATTTCTCTGAGGCATGAATTCATAAGACTCTAACATTGTAAATATGTGATTATGAGTAAAAAAAGAAACTTTTCTTGATCATTAAGTACATTTTCCTTCAATGTTCTTTCTTTATCAGATCAGAGTTTTACATTGTTAAGGAAAATCTCCATTTGGCAATAACAACCAAAGATACTCCTTAACTCCTTCAAAATCAGTATTTTCCCCCTTTCCCCACATGGAAAGAATTTTTTATATAGTAGCAATTCCTGTCGATAGGAGAGAATGATAGCCTGCTAAACCAAAATGCAAGAGTTTCTCACTTGGTGCTGTGTTTTCTTGTCTGTAAGATGGACACTTAGGGATGAACTAGTTCGAGTACCTTTACTGATTGTGTTACTTATCCTCTCAGTGCCTCTGTTTGCTCATCAGCCAAATGGTGGTAAGACAATTGACACTTTTTAGGCTTCACAGAATTACATAATCTAAATATGGGAAAGGGTTTTAGATATTGCTTAGTTCAATCCTATCTGAACAGGAATTCCTTCTTATTCCCAAAAAGTGGTTGTCTAGGCATGGCCTGAAGACCCTAAATGAGGGGAAACATGCTACCTCCTGAGGCAGCCATTATACTTTCTTATAGCTCTATTTGTTGGGAAAGTCTTCCTTCTATCAAGACTGAAACTTGTTTCCTTACAACTCTTACTCATTGCTCCTAGTTCTGCCTTCAGAGGTCAAGCAAAACCAGTCTGCATCTCTCTTGTACATAACAGGCCTTCAGAGTCCTTGAAGGCAGCTATTCTGCCCCATGCCTAAGTCTTCACTTCAGTGGGAAACTAGGAGAGAGTAAGTAATACTATAAAGTATGTCAAAATCCTTCTGTGCTATTAGGACACATTTCATTGAATTTTCATTATTTCTTAAGTTTTAAGTTATTTTCAGTTAAATTTTCAGTATTATTTGCTAGTTCAGCCATGAGTGGATACAAGATTGGGTTAATTTGACTAGAATTTGAACTTCATCAGAGCCCGAGCTGCAGCTTCCCATTCTCCCCAAAGCATAAACATTCAATTATTTAACTGTCACTAGAACTTTTTTTTCTTCCTACAGGATATTATTACTATTGCAGTAGGTACAAATAAATAAGCTGTTTTTCAAGTAGTTAGTTATTGTTGTTGTTTTAATAACAGCAAATGTAGCCCTCTTAGCAGGAATGGCACATCATAATTAATTCTCTAAGTGTATCTTCCAAAAATAGGTCTTGGGGGTTGTTTAAATTTTTTGTAAAAAGAGGGTAGTAAAATCCACAGATGTGGACAATCATAAACCTTTAGATGAGACTTGATTTCCTTGATGTCTGATGATAAAATCCTCTAATAGCCATGCACAGATGCAGGGCCCATTTGCTGTCCTGTCAAGTCAGGCCATGTGGAACCAAACCTAAAAGCAACCAGGAAAGGACTAATGATGTCCGTAGCCTCTGCCAAGAGGCACTTACAAACGTTCTCTTTGACATGGAAGGAACATAATGATGCTAAATTCCTTCTAACTTTATTGTTTTGTCAAAGGCGGGCATTTACAGCTGAGGATCACATTCCCCAGATTGTCAATTAGGTTTATGCAGATTTGCACAGACTTTGTGGGCCTCTCCTAAATTCTCTCTGCTCTCCTTACTAACATAAGAAAAGAAAGAGGTAGAAGAGGCAAATGATGCCCATGTCACATCCAAGACTAGAACAAATGCCTCTGAGGAGCATTCTAGTTCTTCCCATTACATGTGAAAGGTATTAAAAAAAGTAAGAATTCCTTGTAATGTTACTTTGATTAGATTGCATGATTGTATTTTATAAAACTCATTTGGTCCACACAGCCTTGTCAGGTGGACAGAGTAGGCCTGGATATCTCCATTTTATAGATGAAAGCAAAAAAAAAAAAAGCTTCAAGAGGTTAAGGGACTCGTTTCAGGTCACAGTCAGTTGACTGCTAGTCTGGTGTTTCTTCCACATGATGCATTCCTTAATAATTCATTCTGAATGTTCAAATAAAGCTCGGGTTACACTAGAAAGAATTTGCCAAAACAATGGAATACCAAGAAAAATGTGTAGGGAGGACTGGAAGGAGAGACAAGGACTAAATTTAGGGACGTGCCCACAGTTAGGTGGTGGGAGAAGGTGAGGGGCCATTGAAAACAGTTTAGAAGGAGAAAGCAGTGAGATAATCAGTAGAGGGTGTATGACCCATGGTAATCTATATATGTATCTACCCTGTGGAACTAGGAGGTAACCAAGGTTGAATCTAGAATTCAATTTGCATGTGTCCCTATGCTCTGTTTTAGGACAAGTTAAGTAGTATTTGAAAATATTGCATTGCCATGACACCTGTTAACTGTGAACTATAAGCAATCATGGGGAGGAAAGCAGTGACTGGATCTATACCCAGAAGGGAACCTCTGAAGGATGGTAAAACCTCTAAGCCAGGAGATTGCCTTAAGAACTGAACCCTACCTCATGGCACATCAGGAAGAAGCAGCTAGGTAGTAATTCATGTTGATAAATCCTTTCAAAGTTTTACAAATGCCTTTTTTCATAACCATCTAGTAAGGGACACATAATTACCCTTTATGTAGGATACTAGGATCAAATGATATGAAGAGTTGGAAAGAAGATTTGGAAGGATCCTTAAAGGTAGTCCAATTCAGTCCCCTTATTTTGTAGGGGAAGAAGCTGATACTTAATCCCTCATCTCTCTGTCTTTCACTTTTGCTCTCTCTAAAAATTATTTATATGTACACACATATTTGTATATATATATATATATATATATACACATGTGTATATATGTATATATACACATATGCATGCATGCACACACATATAGGTAATCCACTACATTATAGCTATATTATATGTGTGCATATACACATATGTATCTCCTACTGTAATATGTAAGTATATACCTCCTACTGCTACATAATCTATATTTGTATATACACACACATATATATGGACAGAGAGAAGTTAAGAGATTACATATGTATATATATGTATATGTGTCTATGTTTGTAGATAGAAAATAGTCAGATAGAGATAGATTCCCTCAGTTTTCAACTAAGTTCAAGTTCCACATCATTGACTGATGGACATCTGCTCCTGGATATTATGTAAGACTCTTAAACACAACTAGTCTAAAGGGAAGATCACTTCACCTCATCACCACCCCTCTTCCTGACTTACTTTATTTTTTTTAGGATATTATCCTACTTACTATCACCCAGGATTGTGAACTTGACTCTTCCCTTTTCCTCACTTTCATATCCAATCAGTTATCAAGTCTTACAGATTATAACTTCAAAATAATACTTGCATTCATTCCTTTGTTTTCAACCATACTCTACCACCTGCAATGGCAATGGGAATTTGAAGATATTCTCTGCCTCTTAATAAGCCTAAAGGAATTTGAATACCTTCCCTGATTTGAAGATTTTCCCTGCCCCCTAATAGGCTGAATGTAATCACATGGAGCCTGTGATGGGAGGAATTTGCTGAAAGGTAGTGCAGAGTCCACAGGAAGCTGGGAGTCAGAGCAGTTAGAGATGATGGGAGGAGAGGATGTACCCAGGGAGACAGCTAGGCTTATGAGTGTTGGTTTGTGGGAAGGCAAAAGGATGGTGTTCTGCTATGTTATGGCATATTAACTTCTATGCTGCCATGATGGATTCAGTTTCTTGGTGTTGGGTTTTGATTTTCTGGTGTCTGAATAAATTTTTTGCTCCTGTCTTCTATATGGAGAGTCTGTTATATTTTGCAGTTGAGAACTATGCCAGCATACTTACAGTTGCCATTAGCACTGTGAATATTGCATTGGTGCTGCACCACCCTATTTAAGACTCTCATCATCTCTCTCTGGGATTACTGCAATGACCTCCTAACTGAGCTATGCTTAAATCTCATCCTCTCCAATCTATTTCAGCATAGAGCTACCAAAGATGTCTTCCTAAAGCATAAATTTGACCATGTCAATCTTTGAAAAATCTTCAGTGGCTCCCTATTCCCTCTGCATAAAATAAAAACTCTCCACCCTGATGTTGTAAAGGCTTTCAAAATCATACTCTAGCTTGCCTCTCCAGACTGATTTCACATTCCTTCCCTCCACATACTTTACATTCCACCCAATCTAGTCAACTTGCTGTTCCTGGAGCTTGAAATTCTATCTCAGGCTTTCCCCACATTCTTAGAATGCACTCCCTACTCATTCCTACCTTTCAAAAGTGTCTTTACTTTCCTCATCAAGTCTCATGCCAGTCAACTGAAACCTATGCAGATCTTCTGTTATTAAGGAATTTGTATTCCTTCCCTCCTAATGTTATTTCAAATTTAATTATCACAGTTTAGATGGTGTCAATACTGCCACCCCCTCCAGTAGAATGTATTGATGACAGAGTTATCTTTGTATTAATGATATTTAGCACAGTTCCTTGTAGAGTAGATGTCTAACAATATTTTTAACTGAATTCCCCAAAGTGAAACAAATAATATGTAGCAGAGTATGGATTCAAATACAGGGCCCCTAACTCTAGGTGCTAGTGAAATAGTATATAAAGTAAAATAATATGAGAGGAGAAGAGAACATAGAACATAGTCCTGGGGGAACTCATGTTTAGCAGGATGAGCTAAACTTTAACTTGGATGAGCATCCAGCAAAGGAAATTGAAAAGGAGTGGTTAGATAGGTAAGAGGAGAACCAGAAGACAATAGTCTGTCTCCCTCTCCCTCTCCCTTTCCCTCTCCCTCTCTCTGTCCCTCTCCCTCTCCCTCTCCCTCTAACACACACACATACACAACTTAACTAAATTTAAAAAAATAACTAAACTAAAGCAAAAAGAACAAGAGAGAAGATACTATCAAGAAAAGGTGATCGACCAGAGTTAAAAGACTGTGGAGAGGTCAAGAAAAGGCCATTTATATTTGTCTGTTAAGGGATCATAAGTAATTTTGGAAATCATTTCAATTGAATGATGTGGTTGGAAATCAGATGGCAGAGACTTAAGAGAGTAAGCAGAATGGAAGTAAAGGAACTGATAATATACTTACTACCTTTTCAAGTTCCACCATAAATGTGAAGATATCCCATAAATATGGGATGGTAGTGAGTTTGGATGAACCAAGTGAAGGGTTTTGGAGGATGACATGTAAGGAATCATCTAATGAACAAGGATTTATTGAAGAAAAATGAGATAGTAGGGATGATAGAAGGGGCAGTCTGTTGGAGAAGATGAGATGGAGTGGGATCACTTGTGCATGTAGAAGGGTTTGCCCTAGGAAGGAAAAGGACCCCAGCTTTTTGGGAAATAGGGATGAAGGGAATAGTGGCAGAAAGCATCTGAGTGATATGAGGTGAAGCCCTCTCTGTGAATGGCCCGGGTTTTTTTTTTTTCATTTAAATATGAAGCAAGGCTTTTAGCTAAAAGAGTAAGGAGGGGAAGACCATGGGAAATTAGAGGAGGGACGGACAGTTCTAGAAGAGTTTCTGTGGTGAAGTAGATAGTGAGCAAATGAGGGAGATACAAAAGAGTTGCCTTGCTGGAATGAGGGCCCAATCGAGATTATGTAACATCAATTTGTAGGGGATATAGTCATCATGGTTTTGTGCTTTTCTCTCAAGCATACTTGAGTAGCAACAAAGAAAGCTGATGATGTAAGTAATCCAAGACTGAGGCTTGACAGGGTGAGATTGGCTATTGTCTTGAAAAGGGAACAAGAGGCTCAAGAGAAGAGAACCGCTTAGACTTGAACTAGTATACAAAGGGGCCAAAAGGGGAAAGAGAGGATAGTGTAGCCAGTGAAGGGGTAAAGGTCCAGGAAAACATGTGAGTGGTGGAGGGATTGAAGTTTGTGATGAGGAAGAACAGCATATGGAGTTACAAGTCAGAGAGAGAGATGGAATGGTAACAGATTGTGATCAGATAAGGGAATTTCAAAGCTTATCGATATGAATGTGAAACAAGATCAAGGGCATGGCCACCTGTAGCAGCAAGCACCCCAAACGCGTCCTCAGGGTTTGCTGCCCATACAGGTTCTTGGATCTGCTTTGATAAAGGAAAGCAACTCAAAATGGGTTAACAAGCTTACTTTAATCAGTCAGACATATATCGTTTACATTGTTCAGGGGAAAAGGTCAGCACCCCGAACTTCAGAATATACAGGCAGAATTATCAAGACAGAAACAGATCAAATAGACAGATTTCGAAACTGTCCAACCATTACATCCATACCCAGTCAACATCAGGGTTTTTCAAAGCCGGTGGGGGGCTCTGGACAACGGCTTTTCAGAATACAGATCAAATCACAGAACACTTCTCAAAGTGAGCCCCCAAAACAAAGCTACACATCATGGCTTATATAGCCTTCTCCTGGCTCAGAGAATGTAACAACCTTATAGACTCACTGGCCAATCAAAAAGTATCTACTGAAAAACAAGCCTCTCACCCCAGGCTTCAGGTGCACTTCAGCCTAGGGGCAGGGAAGATCTTAAAAATTTGCATTCCCATTACATTCGGCCCCAAGATCTTTCATGCCCATAGCATAGACAATTTACTTTTGAATTAGCACTAAACATCTCTTAGGTCACATTTTCAAGGTACAGAACTAAAGTTACCAAAGTGGCCACTGGGCCTTAAACAAACACAAAGTACATAGCATTATTACCTCAATTCAAAACAACAGTTCAAATAAAGTTCTGGGGGGGGGGTGCCCTTTCCTTCACACAGCTCCAGCCCCTCCTTCCAAGTACAGAGAGGGGGCTGGGCAACAAAACCAACAAGGTGGGGTCATTGGGGGTCCATGGCACTCCATCCCACCCACCATAGTCACAAGTCCATCCTCCCCCTGGGTCCCAAACTGTGGGATGCAGGCAGGAAACACACTCAGTGCCCCTGCTTTGCTGCTCAGTTCTTATCTTTTCCTGTGGCTGAATTCCGAACTCCTGGGTTCCTTCTCCTCCCGCAGGCGGCAGCTGTTCCTGGCTTCTGCCCAGGTCCCAGTGCAGGCAGCTCACCATTCCTGCTCTCAGCTCAGCGAAGTCTGCATGCAGGCCATTCTCCTCTCCTGCTCCATGGCTCCACAGAATCACAGCTACCACAACTGGGAAACAAACAATTATCCCAGTCCCCATACTTTCCTTTTACTCTGCAGATCCTGTTCATGATGCCATTGTGTAGCAGCAAGCACCCCAAGCGTCCTCAGGGTTTGCTGCCCATACAGGTTCTTGGATCTGCTTTGATAAAGGAAAGCAACTCAAAATGGGTTAACAAGCTTACTTTAATCAGTCAGAAATATATCGTTTACATTGTTCAGGGGAAAAGGTCAGCACCCCGAACTTCAGAATATACAGGCAGAATTATCAAGACAGAAACAGATCAAGTAGAAAGATTTCCAAACTGTCTAACCATTACATCCATACCCAGTCAACATCTGGGTTTTTCAAAGCCGG
>NW_027187266.1:3146220-3175522 GCF_028583685.1 Petaurus breviceps papuanus
GGGGGGGGGGGGGGGGGGGGGAGGCTCTGGACAACGGCTTTTCAGAATACAGATCAAATCACAGAACACTTCTCAAAGTGAGCCCCCAAGACAAAGCTACACATCAGGGCTTATTATAGCCTTCTCCTGGCTCAGAGAATGTAACAACCTTATTGACTCACTGGCCAATCAAAAAGTATCTACTGAAAAACAAGCCTCCCACCCCAGGCTTCAGGTGCACTTCAGCCTAGGGGTAGGGAAGATCTTACAAATTTGCATTCCCATTACATCGCCTCTGTGTGAAGTTGTATTCAGAAGAAAAGTAGATAATAGGAAACAAGCAATTCAGAAGAAAAGTAGATAATAGGAAACAAGCAAGTTGAGGAACTGGGATGTTAGGATGTTTGAGCATCAATATGTATTTGAAATTCCTTAATATGAAAGCAGTGTCAGGAAGGGAAAAACACTGAGAGCCAGGTTCTAAACTCATTGAGGAAAAGGAGTGTCTTGGAGGTCAGTAGACAATAGCTACCAGAATGGAGTGAAACTCAAAGACAGAGAAGTTACTGAGTAATAATGCTAGAGACTTGGAAGTGGCAATGGGGAGGAAATTATATTTCAGTTCCCCTATTACAGTCAGTGGGTGAGGTAGTATAATCAGTGTTGGAAAGAGTGACTGGGGAGGCTGTGTCATCAGAAGGGTGCCAATTCTCAGTGAGATATCAAAGAAGAAATGAGTGGGTAAAGAAAATATTTAAGAGGAAGGTGAGAATGTTAGCTATGGAACAAGCATTCCAGAGAGTACAGAGAGATGGGAGGGCAGTTTTAGAATGGAACATTGTTGGGGCTGGGTTGAGGGGCAAGAAAATAAAAGATCAGATACTGGGAACAGATAATGGGATTTGAATAACAGCTCCGGGTTCAGATTCACTGGAAACAGTGGGTTAAATATGATTGGATGGGAGTTTGTTAGTTATCAAGGAATGAATTCAAGTAGGTTACCAATATTGCTAAAAGTCTGGCTTCCAGAAAAAGTCTTCTCAGGGAGTCAGACAGCTCAGGTGACGGGAAAGGGATGAGGAACCTATAGAATGGGATTTCTTTTCTTTTCCTGCAGGCAGTCTAGGTTAGGCCAAGAGATTAGGAGAAGTAGTGCTACAGAATTGTTTCTCTGTGCACTGCAGACAGGAAGGGTCTCCAGCAAACAGAAATTGGCTAACTGGGAGCAGCTAGGGGCACAGTCAGTAGAGCAACAGCCCTGGAGTCAAGAGACCCTGAGTTCAAATCCAGCCTCAGAAACTTAACACTTACTAGCTATGTGACCTTGGGAAAGTCACTTAACCCCAATTGCCCTGCCTTCCCCCCTCTGAAAAAGCAAAAGAAAGGAAGGGAGGAAGGAAGGAGGAAAAAAGAGGAAGAAAGAAAGAGAAATTGGATGGCAAAGAATTATATGCATGTATCTGTCATCTGCAGACAGGAAAACCTAGTTCCTCTGAATCTAATAATCCATTCATAAAATGGATATAATAATAGTATTTACTCACTAGGCTCGTTTTGGGGATAAATGTAGTATGTGTGAAGGACTTTACAAACTTAAAATTATATAAATTTTAGGTATAATTAGTTACTATTCATAATCGTGTTCTCTTTTTTATCTCTAAAAGGCTTCTACCAAATTCCTTAAAATAAGTGCCCATTGAGAAAGCTGTGCAATACTGCCAGGTCTTCTGAAGAGTTCAAGAGTTTTGGCCTCTACAGGCGATGCTGAAAGAATATCACCAAAGAGAATAGCAGCCAACTGATCTAAATGCCTCAGGAAATGATAATGCTCAAGACCCTGGCAGGAGGAGACCAAAGTCACCACTAAGGGGAATGGCTATTAGGAGTGTTGAGAATGGAGAACATAGCTGAGAGGCAATAACATCAAGAGAGTTGCTATTGGAAGCTATTATTTATCAAAGGTACTATTGGGAGGAGGAGACATACTGTCATACTGGGTAAACCTAATTACCTTAAGGTCTCCACCCTTATCCATCACCCCAGCATAATTCTCCTTTGAAGGAAACTAGGTCATTATCTACTTAAACTTTCAGGGGGTGGTTCTTATATATTTTCCTGAAACTAGGTGGTCAGAGGCCCAGAAATATAGGTAAAGACTGAACTCAGTTATAGAAATACAGGAAGTCAGAACTCAATTTTCCAGGCTTTGGGGTACATTCCAGGAAAGAAGGAGATAGTTATTTTGAAGAAGTGAAAAGAAGAGAATTTTAAGAAGAGATGTGGTCTTTGGTGTCAAATATAACAGAAAGATTAAAGAGAAAGATTAGATAAAACAGTTAATTTCATTGATCACATCTAGGTCCCAGCAACTCCATCAAGTACATAGGTTATTATTATTATCTGCTTTTTTTTTTCAGATGAGGAATCTGAAATAGAAGACAAATGATTGGTTAAACAGTTCAAGACAAAACAAGAATTACAACATGAGTCTTAAACATGTTAACTATGATTTCTCAGATATCCATAAAAACATTTTTCCAATCTTTAGGTGACTAATCAGATGATTTCCTAGTCCCAACTTTCTCTGATTTTTTTTTTTTGGGGGGGGATGATCTGATGCTTCCAAGATCTTTGATGGAGAACTTCTAAAGATGTGGGTTCCTAGTCTTTCCTAACTACTAAATTATCTTGACCTAGCTGCTCTTATTATCCAAATCAATTATGGACCTAGATACTTCCCACTGAATAGCCCCTGGCAAATGTAGGACTTTTGGCTAAGAATTGAAAAGCAAGTGAAAATATATAGGCAATATGATATTTTAAAAGATAACTTTGAAATAAGATACAACTGACTGAAAAGCTTCCCGGAATATATTTTGCTACTACTGTACTATATCACTTGAAGGTACTTTGAAGTCTACATTCAAATATGCAGTTGTTTGGATGTGGTGCAACAGAATCTGCTATGAAATTAAGGCGAACGGATATCCAAGCCAGGCAGATACTAATGATAGGTGAACCTTGAAAGACTCAGAGTTTGGGGTTTGTTTAAATGATCTTCCAAAAGTTTAGCTATTTATCCCAAGCTTATCCAAATGATCTGAATTTCATCCACATGCAAAGTTGTGCTGAGAAACTTGTGAGAATTGGCTTTCCCAGGAGATTTCTCTTTCTACTCTTGGCCAGAAATACCATGCAAACTTTCTCAGGGTATCTCAACCGACTGGTTCCACATGAACTGGGACGAAAGAAATAAAGTACTTATTCAGGCATATGAAGAGGTCAAAAAAGATAAACACTGATGACGGGCAAGGGGATCTGACTTCCCATTCAAATTACACAGATTGAATTGTTATTATTTCACAGAAGAACTTTAGAAAAAATTCTTCTAATACTTGAAACTATTGTGATTGATATTGTTCTTTCTAAAGAATGGTGGTGACTACATTGGTTCAAGTGGAAGGACATTGAACTTGGAGTAGTGAATATGGAGTCCCGGGACCTGTATTCAAATTCTAGTTCTTCCACATACTGCTTGTATGATTTTCAAGAAGTCATTTAGCATCCCTAGGCTGTAGTCTCCTCATCTGTAAAATGAAGGAAATGGGTTAGGTGTCTTTGAAGGTTTTTGCCTGCTCCTGGTAATTGATATCATGCCCCTAAAAATTATAATAACTAGGTGGCTCATTGCATAGAGTGTCAAGCCTAGAGTCAGGAAGAATTGAGTTCAAATGTGGTCTCAGACACTTACGAGCTGTGTGACCCTGGGTAAGTTACTTAACACTATTTGCCTCATTTTCTTCATCTATAATATGAACTGGAGAAGGATATGGCAGAACATACCAGCATCTTTACTAAGAAAATTCAAAATAGGGTCACAAAGAGTCAGACATAACTGAAAGTGACTGAATACAGCTCGAATTGCAATGTATTGTTCAATGGAACTATTTTTTTTTTCCAGTTGTATGCTGTGTGACTAAAACTTGATGTATAAATCTTAGGAAAAGGAAAAAGAAGGGTCACCCAAAGTAAAAAGATCCAAAGACAAATGAAAGGAAATGGTAATATTTAGTCTGGAAAGGAGGCTCAAGACAATCAAAATAGAATCAGGCATTCTCTGTTTCAACTGCATGTATAACAAAAACAAACAAGCTACATCTTTGGGTTTCAGCAACATGTAAAGGTTTTTGACTAATGGTCAGATGTTGGGTGGGGTCACTCTGTGGAGCTATGAATCTTATCTCTTGATGTCTTACTAGAACTGTTTTTTTTTTAAACTGAAATGATTTACATATGGTCCTGCCTAAAGGTGAGGAGATAGACTAGATGACCTCTGAAGGGCACTGAGACAATCCCCATTCATTTTGACAGTAAATAAACATGCAACCAAGCTAATGGTTAATTGTGAAGGTGCTGTTGTCAAGAACTGTCAGGATTTACTGCTGTGGGATGTTTCAAATTTTGTGTGATCAAGTTTGCAACTACTATCACTTCCTAGAAACCAATGACTAGAAAATCCTTTGTCAGTTTAGGGCTTCTTGAGTCCAGAGGAATTTTCTACTGTTTAGCTTATAGTTCACATTCCTCGTTGGTTGACTTTCCTTAATATACACTGCCTCCCAGCAATCAGTGAAATTATGAACTGAATTGTCCTATTTAACGGGTGAGTGAATATACAAATCATCTATCCTGCTATATTTAGCAGATCCAAATCAAGTTTCAAATCCCATGAGCCATCCACCAGGGAAACAGAAACTTGGGAGTGAAGCACCATTGATTATTTGCCCTTCTGCAGAACTCTGTAAGTAGAAGGTGAGAGAGTCAAAACTCACCTAATCCACACATCTGACCAGTTCCAACTCGTGTTTCACATGCAATATAGCTATCCACCAGAAAATCAGGGTGTATACAGCTGTCTTGCTATCTTCATGTTTTGCATATTCACTCAATTCCCCTTTCCATCTCCTTGTTCTTGTTCTGGGTACAGTTAGCAAGTCAATACTATTATTGCTACTGTAAAGGACAGGGCAGTTGACTGTTCTATAGCTTTATTCACATTCCCTCTGATTCCCCAGAGCAAAATTCCTTTCAATAAACAATATTTCCCTTGATAAGTACTATGCCCCTATTAGAATGTAAGCGCACTGAGGGAAAGGACTGTGTAAGTTTTGTATCTCTAGCACCAAGAACAATGAACCAAGAACACATAATAGGCACTTGGACATTACTATTACATTCACTCACTCTTTCATTTATCTGTTCCTTCATAAGGGATCTGAAGAGTAACTAGACATATTTAAAAGAAATGAACACATTTATTGAAGGCACTAAATAGTGTGTTAAAAAAAAAAGATGAGCCAGGAATACACCTGAGGGGGATAGAGCAGATATTTATTGACATGGGGACATATTCATTTCTAAAGAGGATGCAGTTATGAATCAGTAGGAACAGTTGAGGGCAAAAGGATACAGAAGAGTGGATTAATGGTTTGGTTTCATTTGTGTATGTGTAGACAGAAATACAGAGCTAAATATACACTATCTGCTATGTTGCTTTATAGAATTGCATTTTACTTTTACTCCTATGCAGTAATTATCATAATTTGGAGGTGCATCATTGTTGGAAATGACATAAGGTAAGTAGTTAGAATATGACTTCACATACCATATAAACATACAAAAATTCCTCTATGCTTCTTTCATGTGAATTTATCCAGGAGGAGTGTGAAACTTTGGATATGTGGATAGGTTATGCTCAATAGTTTAAGAAATTCAGTACTCAGACATATACAATGCATATTTATGCATGTATGGCACATGCATGTAACTTGAAGTGGGTACGTGGGAGTTATTTCCCACATGTGTACCTCATTTGCATAAAGTGCCCCAGTGTTTTATGGGAACCAAGAAAGGAATAACTGATATGGTTTAAGAGCCCTTTCATATTTAAAAGTATCATTCTTTGAAAACCTTATCTTTTCCTGTGCATGTAAGATTTGAGGGATTTGAAGTTACTAGTTATTTGCTTCACAATACATTGGGCTTGTTTCCTTTTCCTTTAATAAAATTATCTTTTGATACATTGTGATAAGTTTTCTCAGCTTTTTGTGTAGTATTTGCAATTGAAGTACAGCATGAAACTTACCAATATGCCCAGGTGTGCCACGGATGCTTCCAGCAGTATCATTACATGCATGTAAGCATGTTCATATAAATATTTGTACCCACATCCATAATGGAAAGGTCACTGAAATGAAAGTAAGGAAACTTTGCTTCAACTCTAGTTTTACTACAAACTAGATGTGTAACCTGGGGCAAGCAACAGGCCTCTCTCAGAAATTCTATAATTGTCCAAAATGGAATAGTACAGGGTTAGATAATCACAGAATTCCTGATTCTGAGTCTTCTAAACCAGTATTAAAAGCTAAATCACAGACAGACTGAGTCAGGGATAGACTGTTTCTTAAGTTAGGGGATTTTCAGGTATTAGTCAGAAAGGGTTGCAGAACAGGAAAAGAAGAGAATACCAGAATAAATACAGGTGTACAGTTCTGGAGAGGATATGGTTATGAGTCAAAAAGAATGAGTATACAGCTCTATAGAGGATATGATCATGCATTAAAAAGAATAACATATGATTCAGGAAAGGATATCATTTAGAGTTAAGAGCTGTGGGAGGAAGAAGAAATAAAAATGTAGAAAAGGGGACTGATGATTTTGTTTCATCAATCAACAAACATTAATCACCTACTGTACTGAGCACAGGATTTACAAATATAAAGAACATTGAGAATCCCTACATACAGGAGCTTCCCTGTCTAGAAGAAGGCAATTCAAAGAAAGATAGGTGGACTAATGAGATCACAATATGCCTTGGAGTGGTAGCTGGAAAGGTCATCCAATCAGAAATAAATCCAGAAAAAAAGATGTTTTGAAACAAGCATGTTGTTACATGAAAGTGGCAGGTGGTGGTGAAGTTTGTTTTTTGTTTTGGGTTTTATTTTTTTGCTACTGTTGTGATTATATAATGGCTCCTTAAGAGTGGATCAGGAATGAGTTTTACTTAGCAAACATAAGAAGGTTAAAGGCTGAACTGGGTCATTGTTTGGGACTTCTAAGTATTGTCTTCTTGATAAGTCTGAATTTCTTCACTGGTCAACTTAGTACTGGCATTCTGTGCATGACTTGAGTAGGTCAAGATACTAAACGTCACATATTTAGAGTCAGACGAGACTTTATAGATCATGTGGTTATTGTGGTTATCTACTCTCCTTTTACACTTAAGTAAACTGAATGAAGCACATTTGGGTCAATAGTTGTTGTCCTTTATTCTCTAAGAGAGCAAAAATTATTTGAGTATGTTGTGAAGTCAAGGCACAATGTGTCCAACTGTGGATTCAGACCAATACAAGCTCAGAAAACTCTACCACAGGTAAGGCACACATAGTGTATATGAACATTTGGAGTGGAGATGTTTCTAAATATGCATTTCTCACATTTCTTTTAAGCTACTATAGTTCTGTTTCTCTCATAGAGCATAGCACCTTCTTTGATGTGAACACACGATGCTGGACGGTCCTGTGCTGGTGTCTCCCATGTCACAATCAATTCCAAAGCTCTTCAGAGAGACCTTGAGAATGTCTTTATATCTCTTCTTCTGACCTCCATGTCAACTTTTGCCTTGTGTTAATTCTTTGTAAAATAGTTTTTTAGGCAAACACGTGTTTGTCATTTTAACAAAGGGCCAGTCCATCAGAGTTGCATTATCAGCAGTAAAGTTTGAATGCTTTGCAGCTTACCTCAAGAAAGGACTTCAGTGTCCAGAAACTTATCTTTCTAGGTGATCTTCAGAATTTTCCTGAGATAATTCAAATTCAGTTTCCTGGCATGGCACTGGTACACTGTCCAGGTTTCACAGGCATACAACAATGAGAACAGCACAACAGCTCTGTAGACATTCAGTTTGGTACATGGTCTAATACCTCTTCTTTTCCACATTTCCCTTCAGAGCCTCATAAACACTGAGCTAGCTCTGGCAATTCATGTATCTACCTCATCTGTAGTGGCAAGCTGTAATGGTAAGCAAAATGGTACTTTTCTCCTTGTTTCAGTTATTCAAGTACTTAGCTCCTTGTTTCAGCTCTTCAAGTGTCTTTGAGCCTCACCGTGATTACATCAAGTCTTTGTTAGAAACAGAACCTGTGAAGCCCACAATGGGAGGAACTTGCCAAAGACCAAAACAGGAAGGACATAAGAAGAAGGGTGGAACAGGAAGGGACTGAGGATATAAAAGCTCAGGTAGGAATCTAGGTGACAGTTGGGTGAATTCATTTAAGAGCTGGGAGCTTGGAAGAAGAGCCAAGGAGTCTGGAAGTCAGTCTCCAGTCAAGATGAAAGGATCTTTACTTGGGTACTTAGGGCTGGCTGATGAGATTAAGACAATGTGACCTAGGGGTGGGAGACCTTTGTACTTTGTACTTTTGTACCCCTTAAGGATGATTGACTTAAGGATGATTGGAAGTCAGTCTCCAATCAAGATGAAAGAATCTTTAGATGGGTACTTTATATTGATTGATTGAGATTGTAACTTACTGAATGATATCTTTTGCTTAAGACTATGTGGCTACCTTAGTAATAAGTTGTTGTGTTACACTGTTGTGAATGTTGTACTTTGGTTTCTGTGAATGTTTTGCTTTATTGTTGAATAAATAGAGAGTTCAGTATACTATGCTATCGGTACCTTAGTTATTCACAGTGGCAGTCCTTAGGAGAGCCACGCATTTTTAGCTTTATAACTGCCAATGTAGTGAACTTATACATAATGTCCATATTTATGCATTTGTTGTAACTGATGTTTCCATGTATGGATGGTGTGGTGCTGGCTGGTAGATAACCTCTGTTTTCTTGGTATTAATTATTAAGCCAAAATTAGCACAAGCAGAAGATAATCCATACTTTGTTGAACTTCAGTTTCAGAGTCTTCATTGAGTGCACAATCATCTATCAACCAAAAGAAAATCATGCGCCAATACATCTTCTACATTAGTCTTGACTTACAGACTTTTAAAATTAAATAATTTACTATTAGTGCAGTCACTGACCTTGATGTAATTTTCATCTTCATTGAAGACTTCTAACAGCATTGCTGGAAATATTATGTTATAAAGCATGGAAGCAAACACACAGCCTTGCTTCACTCTATTGGTAACTGGGAAAGTTTGCAAGAGCATTGTCCATTATGTAGAACCCAGGCAAGTAAGCTATCATGAAATTGATATATAATACTGATGAACTTCTCTGGGAAACCAAATTTTGACATAATTTTCCACAAGTATTCACAACTAACAGTGTCAAAGGCCTTGGTCAGATTGACAAATTTGTAGACTCCTGTTTTGCTTCTGTCATTTCCCAGAGAGCTATCATGCGGTAAACACCATATAGGCCATTCCTCAGCACTTTCTGAAGTCACACTAGCTCTCAGGTATGTAACCTTCCAGGTGAAGGATCCACTTATTAAGAAATACTTTGGCACTAATCTTGCCGGCAATGACTAACAGAGAGATTTTCCTGTGATTATCACAGAACAGTCTATTTCCTTTATCTTTATAGAGATGGGCAATGGAATCAGCCTTGAACTCCTAGGGGATAATTACCTTTTGCTATATGACCTGGAAATTTTCTGTCAGCTTTTGTATAAGTAGTGTAAATCTTGTAGATCTCAGCTGGAACAGAATTAGGACCAGGTGCTTTGCCACACTGGAGGAGTCCAATAGCATTCAAAACCTTTCCTTCAGTTAGAAGCTTGGCTAGGTAGGGGTTGACTTCTACCTGTGGTATATGTTCAGTGGCTTCAGCATTAATTTATGATAGTCTATTGTGAATACTATGGAAGTGTTCAGTCCATCTCTCAAGGATCACATCCTTATCATTAATCAATGTGGCTCAATCAGTCTTGAGTATTTCAGATGACCATAAGTCTTTGGCCTATTAATAGCCTTCAGAGTATCATAAAAGCACTTTGGATTGTTAACTATTAGTATAAAACTGAATTTCATCTGTCTTTTTACTGAACCAAGAATGTTGCATGTCTCTAAACTTTGCTTGCACTTTACTTTGGATGGAATTAAACACTGCCTTCTTAGAGATAGACAAAGTATTCTGTTGTTAAACCCTGTGGAGGTCTTGATTTTCATTTAGCAGCTTCTGAATTTCCCCATTATTTGGATCAAACTAATCTTTATTATATAGTATTATTTTTATTTTTTAGTTTCTATCTTTCTATCTATTTTTTACTTTATCAGATGCTTCATTAATTTCTAGTTTATATCATTCATTTATTTCTTCAAGATTTCGAGTTACAAATTTTCTCCCCATTTTTCCCCTACCCACCACCCCAAAATAGTGATCCCATTGGATACCCCCTCCTCCAATCTGCTCTCTCCCATATCTTCCCCCATCCCCACCTCCGATTTTCCAGTAGGGCATGGTGAATCTCTATGCCCCAGTGCCTATATATCTTATTTCCCAGTTACATGTAAAATAATATTAATAATAATAATTATATATATATATATATATTTAAACATTTGATTTTAAAACTTTGAATTCCAGATTCATTCCCTTCCTCCCTTGTCACCTACCCTTACTGGGAAGATAAGCAATTCAATATAGGTTGTACATGTGCTGTCTTCCTCCTGTTCCATGTTTTGATCCTTTCTGTCCCCAAAATAAGAGTGGAAAATTGGATTGCTGTGCTTGCTTTGTTTCCTTTGCTTGCTCATGTTGCCACTTAATTATTTGACTTTTGGGCTTTTTGCCACAGTAGGACTCTGCTACCAGACAGGGGAGCTTTGTCCCAATTACTGGGGTTTTCACAGCTGTTGGAGCTGTTAGTTGGGGTGCCCTCTCTGAAGCCTCCACATACTCTAGCAAGCTGGTCACACACCCCAGGATCTCCACCCTAGACTGCAATCCAGATCCAAGCAGGTTAAAGCAAGAGTGATTACCCCTCAGACTGGTTGCTTGGTGTCCCCTAAAATCTGCAAGCCAGGAGCAGAAGCTGCCATGTGGCTTCAGCTGCACGACTCAGTTGCTTCTCCCTCCAGGGAGTAAAGGCCAGACTGCACTCCGAAACTACTGAATCCCAAAGTCCACACTGCACTGACCTCTCACTTTGTCCTTAGCATCTATGTGTTGATAATTCTGGAAACCACCACAGCTGCTGGTGATCTGAAGTCCCTCTAGCCAGCAGCTGGCTATGGCCGTCCTGAGGCTAAAACCTTGGGCTTGTGAGGGGCTAGGCTCAACTTCCTGAACGATGTGCTGGCCCCTTCCTACCAGCCTGCTGGGCTGTCCTCAGCAGGAGGTTAGCTTCTCTCTGTCATTGTGTGGGTTATGTAGCTCCAAAGTTTGTCTAGAGTAATTTTTTACATGAATTGGAGGAGGTGGAATCCGGAACACTGCTGAAGTCCTATTTCTACTCTGCAATCTTGACTCCGCCCTGATCAAACTAATCTTGATGTTGGTGAATGTTCTGATCCAGATAACTAAATGGAAAACTATGCTCCAAAACTCTGAAAACTGCCTACTCCTTTTCCGCTCCACTGTTACCAACCTGGTGTTGACTCTGCTTTCCCTCCAAGTTAGCAATGAAATGTTTCTACTTGGAGAAATTCTCTAGTCTATTGACATTAAGTTTTCTCATAGTTGTCTTGCCTTGGGGCCATGAATTTTGTTGAATGAGAATGTTTAATTTGGAGAAGATAAGTCTATGATAGGTCCAGCACTCTGAGCTACACATTGCCTTTTTCACTCTCATATCCCACGTGTCTCTTCTTCCTACAGTGATATAGCCTATTAAATGCCAATGTTTGCTGTGAGGGTGTATCCACAAAGTTTTATCGTTTTTAGATAAATGAAAGACAGTGTTTGTGATGGGAAAGTCATGAGACACTGAAGTTTTCTGTAATAAATTACCATTGCTGTTTCCAAGTCCATTCTTCCCAAGGACTCCATGCCATGGCTGATAGTCTTTGACTACTCTTGCATTAAAGTCACTCAGAATTATAAGCTTGTCCTCTTTTGGCACACTGATAATAAAAGTCTCCAGGTTTTCATAAAATTTTTCTCTTCATCAGGGTTCATCATACATACTGATGATGGTGGTATGGCACTTTAATGTAAGTGGTAATCACATTGTCATGAGTCTATTGTCCATGTGTTTTGGTAGGCATGCAAACTTCTTGACGAGATTAGTTTTATAGCAAAACCTATGACAGTTTCATGGTGCCCCCCTTTACTGTAGCCACTCCAGAAAAATGTGCATCCAACTCCAAGTTTGATAAGCTGGCCTTCATTTGACAGCCTTGTTTCACTCAGAGTAGCTATTTGGATGCAATACTGGCTGAGTTCTCTCTTAACAAGAGCCATTTATCTTGCAGGTCTATTGTATTTTGTGTTGTCCATAAGTGCAAAAATTTCATGTACTGATGGTAAGTGGAATCATCTTTGCAAAAGTCTTTGTACATTTTTGGGTTTCAGCCACAAGGTGGGATCCCTACCTGCCCTGGTAAGCAGGTCATGGTTGGGTGGAGCAGATAAATTTTTTAGGATACCATCTCCAGTGCCTTCTTTATACCAGGAAGTCAGCAGTGTAGTCCTTTAAAAAGGCTGTTAGGACATACTGGGGGTTGCTGAATCTCTGATTCTTTAGTCCAGTGAGAATATGACCCTCTAACTTGGGCTGCCTGTATATAACATTATGACTACAGCTCCCAGTATATCCACATCTGCTGCTTCATTACCTGCTTGTTGCCATGCGACTTTGATATAGGTAAAATAGTAAAAATGGTATGGGTGATGCCTTTTAACTTATACATAAGTTGAATTAAATGAGGCAGAGTTTCAGGAAGTCATCAACCTTCCTCTCTCTTCCAGAGTCATAGAAGTTTAGCTGCAAGACAAAAATCAAGACGACCGGTGATGGCTCAGGATTCAGTGGATGACATTTTATGTCATTAATGTCTAACCAAGCTCTAAGTACTCCAAAGCACCTGCTTCAGACACCTTCATGGCCATTGGTACAAATTATTCTCATTTGCCCATTCTGTTGGTAGAAGTCTTCACATGCTTGGGGTAGTGAGACAATTCAATTACCCTCAACCTGATTTAGCACATCTACCAAAATGTTTTACCAACATGTATCTGCTGTATATGCTTCCACTTCTTAGAGTCACAGGTGAGAGTTGGGTAAATCAGGTGGGCACCAAAGGTGGAAATGAAGCTCATTATCATTTAATTGATTTACTCTAGATACCACATATAATAAGTAGCAAATCTCGCCCTTGTAACCAAGTTCTCTTACTATGAATCGAGCATTCTTTCTATTGATTACAGAACCTGAAAAAAAGATGGAGAGAAAGCTCCAGAGGGAATAATAACTTCTTGACTTGTCTTTGTGATAATTTCATCCTTCAAAAGTAAAGGAAATCAATAAGGCATATACCTATTCCCAATCTAACTCTTGGTAGATGGGAGGAATTGGTTACTGGAGTGGAAATAATGAGATCCTTGGAAGAGAGTGACTATTCTTTCCTGGAATTTGTATGAGAGGAGAGGAAAGCTTAGAATAACCTAGCATGCTCCTCAAAATTCCAAAGGATTCAGAGGAAGACTTCCATAGGTTAATATTCTACAAGGAAAGTTAGCTTAAGAAGTATGAGAAGCTCCCAAGAGTGAAATTCTGAAAACAGAAAGGAAAACAAATCTGATTAAGATAAAAAATATAAATTGTCGAAAAACTGATGAGGATATTTAAGTAACTGACCAACCAATTTAGATTTCTTAAAGATGTCTACAGTAAATAAGCACCATTGATAGATAGCAACTGATCGGTCACTCAACAAGAACCTTATACATTCCTGGTACTACTCCACAAAATAGATATACAAACACAAAATCAAACAATCCCCATGGAAGCATGCCACATTCCTGGGATATTAGACTGTTTTGTAAAAAGTTATTCCTGAGGAAAAGGAGGATTCAATAATTGGTTTTATTACTGATTAGAATGGATGGTACAATGATAACTGAAAAGACAAAGAAGGTAGTATAGCTCAATTCTATTTTACTTCTATTTTCTCTGGCAAGAAAATACTCCTTTGGATTGGAAATGACAGAAGAAAAATGACTAACAAAGACCGAGTAGTCATGATAAGTAAGAAATCAAAAGAGGAGTGAAGAATAGTAAGGTGGCAGCCAAACTGCCCTTCTTGAATTCAAGTTCCTTGTTTGAGATGAACTATAGATACCATAGGATACCACCATCCTTTGGTAGTGAATGAAATTGCTTAATCTGTCATGTTATTTGAAAAAAAAGTGGTAGAGATTTAATATAGAATAGATACGATAAAATTGGTGAAGAGCTAGCACCTTGATTTTCAAAATAGGACACAAAATATTGTTTTCTATTACTTGGTAAATAAAATGGATCTTAAAGAGATGGTTGGTGAACATCTAGAAATGGTGTAAAGTCATGCATGAGCTGTTTTCCAGAGGACTGTTGCTGTGAACAGCTTACAAGGTTCTAATTACATAGTATAGTGAACTCTCTATTCAATAACAAAGAGCAAAACATTCACAGAAAACCAAGGTACAGCATTCATAATGTTACAACTTATCACAGAAAATAAAAATACAGCATTTACAATGACACAATAACTCAACAACTTATCACTAAAATGGCCACATAGTTTTCACCAAAGTGGTCACATAGTTTAAACAAAGTATATTCATTTAGTGGATCACAAAATCCTTAATTCAATCACAAAGTAAAAAAGTCAAAAGTTCTCCACCCCTAGGTCACAGTAAATCATGATCTTCTCAGTCAGTACACAGTATCCAAGTAAAGTCTTTCAGCTTGACTCAAGGCTGGCTCTCAGCTTCCATGATTCCTCTTCCATGGTCCCAGCTCCAACTATCACCTGGGTTCAAAGGCAGGCAGCTCCCAGTTCCTTGTTCAGCTCCTTGTCCAGTTCTTCACCCAGTTCCTATTCCATATTGAAGTTCACAGTGTCCAGTCCACCTCAAGTCCTTCACAGTTCCTGTTTCTGAGAAGACAAAGCTTGACAGAGCCACAATAATATTCATATACATTGCCGGCACCATCATCAATTCACTATCTGCCTGTGAAATTAACTCAGACACACCAACAAAGTCTGAGAACTTAACACAAATCGTCAACATAGAAATCAACACAGACCCACAAACAAGGTCCAAGAGGTCAGCACAAATCATCAGTAAAGTCCCAGGACCTCTAAAACCTTCCTCCAGGACTTCTGTAAACATACAACCAGAAAATCCTCTTTCAGGACTTCTAGTAAGGTCCCAGGGCTTCTGTACAAAGTATCACAAACAAACATCAACACAGACAGAGCAGACAAACAGTGCCTGGATATCACAAATTTTCTCCTTCTTGACTCTGCCACCACAAGAGTCCTCTTCTCAGTTCTGCAGTCTCTGGCCTGGAAATTCTTCTTTTATATATGGTCATTAGCTCCTCCCCTTCCTGTTCCAGGAGTTCATGAATGCAAGGTTCACAAGTTGTGGGGTTCACACAATCTGTTTCTTAACAGACTTGATACAAGGCTCAAAAGAAACTTGAACTGAAAAAAGGTGTGAACTTCTTCTGTGCTTGCCATTACAAATGGAAGAAGTGCTTTCAAAGTGACTATGACCTCATCAAAACAAGTTGTTCCAATTCCAATTTAATATTCTTTTTTTTTTTGCTTTTTGGAGGGCAATTGGGGTTGTGACTTGCCCAAAGTCACACAGCTAGTTTTTGTGTTAACTGTCTGGGGCTGGATTTGAAATCAGGTTCTCCTGATTGCAGGTGCTCTATTCACTGTGACACCTAGCCACCCCTCCAATTTAATTTTTTTCCTGTCCTTCCTTCCTTATTTAATCCTCCCTTCTTCCTTCCTTCTCCTCTCCCTCCTCTTCTCCCTTTTTTTCTCCCTCTTCTTCTCCCTCCTCCTCCCTTTCCCTCCTCCTTTCTTAGTTTTGTTTTGTTTTTCTTTCTTGGGGGCATTAAAATAGATCAGAGAAATCTTGTAGGTATAATTGACCTAGATTTTACCAAAGCATTTAATAAAATATTTTATACTATTCTTGTGGGAAAAGTGGAAAAATGTACCCTACATGATAATACAATTAGATGGACTTGGAACTGGATAATAGGACAGATTCAAAAAAGTAGCTGTTAATTTCTACTTGGCAGTAGGTATCTCCAGTGGAATTCCCTGAGGGAATGTATTTGACACTGTGCTGTTTGGTACTTTTATCAATGTCTTGAATAAAAATGTAAATAAATGACATACTTTTCAAACTAGCATATGGAACTTGGATGGACAGTTATTATACTATCTGACAAATTCATAATCTAAAAAATAACTTAGCTGGCTTGGGTCTCCAGCTGAATTTGTTCAGATGAAATTCAAAAAGGATAATTGTGACATCTTATACATGCATTCAGAAAAAGAGATAAATTCATAAGCACAAGACTAACGAGACTTATTTAAATTGGATTTTAGGAGACTGCAAACTCAACATGATGCATGATGTGACTGCCAAACGATTATTTCAATTCGGGCTACATTAAGAGGGGCATGGCATGGCAAAGCAACCACACCCTGTACTTGTGATATCAAATCCAAATTATTGTGTTTAGTTCTGAGCACTATATCTTAGGAAGGACATTCACTGAGAAGCTGAAAAGGCTCAGAGAGGGCATAGTGATGGGCCTTGAGGCCAAATGAGGCTTAGTCAAATGATTAAGGATGTTTAACTCGAGGAAGAGAAGACTCAGGAGAAGAGATGATAGTTATATCGAAATATTTAAAGAGTCTTTATGCAGAAGAAGGATTACACTTATACTACTTGGCTTTAGAAGTCAGAACCCGGAACAATGAAAGAATATTTAAAAGATGTGGATTTAGCCTGGATGTCTGGAAGAGCTACCTAATAATTACAATTAGTGGAATGGACTGCCTCAGGAGCTAACAAGGCCTTCAAGCAGAGATTAGGTGATCACCGGTCAAATAGTTCAATGATGACTTTTTTTCTTTTTGAAGGGATGCTATAGATTGTACTGAATAGATGTTGAGTTATCCCCCTACATGAAAATTCTCAGATTTTGTGATTAAATGATCTATAGAATCACTTCTAACTCTGTGAGTGGTGATTTACAGGATGTCCTACCTCCATCCTCTAGCTTCCTTAACACAGATAAACATACCAGAAAAAAGGAGGGGCCAGCCACCCACAAAATGTTTACTCCATCACCATTCTCTTGATTAATTGTGGCCTGCCTCCCTGCCTGTCCTTAGACTTAAACATAAAAGGTCACAAAAAGGAAAAAAAATCAAGGGAATCTTTCCCAGCTATGGTTACAGGGAAAATTAATAACCAATGGACAAAATATGTTACAAACATAAAATGGATAATTTTGATGTCATGAAATTGAAACTTTTTTCCCCCTAAGCCAAATCAATGTAGCCAGGGTAATAAGGGAAAATATCATTTGTGAAAAATGGGATTTTTTTAATATCAAATGTTTGATAAAATTCTGCTATCAGACTATATAGGGAATTAACTTGAATATAAGGCCAAGAGCTCTTCCCCAATGGATAAGTGGGTGAATGGTATAAGCAAACTTATTGAAGGAATAATGGAGAACTCTTAATAAGTATTCAGAAGATGACTCCAAATCACTGATAAAATAAGAGAAATACAGATCCAGAAAATTCAGAGGTTTCATCTCATATCCAACAAATTTCCCAAATTGATTTAAAAAAAGGTAGTACTAGAGACTTTGTGAAAAGATAGATGTATTAGTACATTATCAGTAAGCTGTGAATTGGACCAGCCATTCTAGAAAGCAATTTGGAATCCTAATTATAAAAGGAGCTATGATCATATTCTTTGAGAAATTCCATAGCTAAATATATACCCCCAAGGAGGTCAAATGCAGAAGGAAATTTTTAGCATATATGCTAAAATATTTATAGTAGGACCTTTTTTGTGCTAACAAAGAAGGTTCCAATCTATTATGGAATAGCTAAACAAACTGTGATATATGGATGTAACAGGATACTTCTGTGCATAAGAAATTCAAAATAGGAAGAATTCAGAGAAACATGGAGTTTCATTTCTCATCTGGCTCTGCTTGCTACCTTAGGACTTCTCTGACAGATTTCTCCAGCATGCCCCAGGAAGCTGGTGATTGGGAGAACCCCATCATCCTCTAAGATTTCATCAGCGTTGTTCTCCATCTCATGCTTTCTCTTTGCCTCTTTGATTGGAGATGGGGCTATGAATTCCAAATCTCCATTTAAGGAGACAACTCAGTTCAAACATCACATTTCTCACCTGACTCTTCTACTGTGGAACTTCTCTGACTGACTTCTCTACTATACCCATGTCAGGTAACTTCTTCTCCCTTCCCTCCCTTCCTTTTGTGTGTTGCCTTCCCCTATTAGACTATAAGTTATTTGAGGGCAGGGACTGTCTTTGTTTATTCGTATTTTATCCCTAGCACATAGCACGGTGCCTGGAGCATTTGTTGTTCAGTCATTTCAGTTATATACAACTCTTATCTATCCCATTTGGGGTATTCTTGGCAAAGATACTGGAGTTATTTGCCATTTCTTTCTCCAGATAATTTTACAGATTAGAAAACTCAGACAAACAGGGTTAAATGATTTTCCCAGGACTGCACAGCTAGTAAGTATCCGAAGTAAGATTTTAACTCATGAAGAAATCTTCCTGACTTGAGGCCTGGCATTCTATCCACTGCCCCACCTAGTTGTCCACCTGGTACACATTAAGTGCATAATTTATGTTTATTGATGCATTGATTGATTGATTGAATCAGAAACAAGAGAATAACATAAAAAATGACTAAGTTAAGGCAAGTGGAAGGACAAAATCAAATGGAATGCTTTGCAATTATAATGACAAAACTTGGCCTTGGTAAAGAGATGGAAAAAAAAATGTACATTGATCTTTTTTGTTGAAGTAGGGAACAATGAATGTGGAATCCCACCTCCTGACTCTTACTAGATGTGTGACCTTGATCCAGACATGTAATCTTGCTGGGCCTTAGTTTTGGGGATTAGACTAGATGGCCTCTGAAGATCCTTCCAGCTCTAATCAATGATCCTATAATGATAGGAATATTTTATAAATTGTCAGACATGTTCAATGTATTCATTTATTTTCTGAAATTACTTTCCTTCTTTCTTTTTTGTTTTTGTTTTTTTGGAGGAGGGAAGGCAGGGCAATTGGGGTTAAATGACTTGCCCAAAGTCAAACAGCTACTCAGTATCAAGTATCTAAGGTCAGATTTGAACTCAGGTCTTCCTGACTCCAGGGCTAGTGCTCTATTGATTGTGCCACCTAGCTACCCTAACTTTTCTTCTTTCTTTTTGAAAATCTTTGTTATGAGGGATGGATTCCTGTTTAAATGAGAAGGGAGGTTTACATTAAAAAATGAATGGTATATGAAATATAAGAAGAACAACATTCATATAGTGCTTTAAGGTTTGCAAAGCACTTCACAAATATTAATTCATTTCATCCTCATAATTACCATAGAAGGGAAGTGCTATTATCATTCTCATTTTACAAATGAGAAAACCCAGGCAGGCAGAGATTAAGTGACTTATTCAGGGTCATACAACTAGGAAGTGCCTGAAGTCAAATTTAAACTTAGGTCTTCCTAACTTTAAAATCCAGCACTCTATACTGTACCACCCTTGCTACCTTAAATAAAAAGGAAGTAAACTGAAGGAAAGAAGCATTTAAGCTCTTAGTATGTGCAAGGCACAGTGTTAAGCTCTGGCAATACAAATACAAGCAAAAAGATATTCCCTGTTCTCAAGGAGCTTACAATCTAATTGTGAAAGACAGTAAAAAACAAGGAGATGAAAAGGAAATAAAGATGGAAAAGGGGAATGTAACCATTCCAACTCCTTTTACAGATGAGGAAACTAAGGCAAGCAGGGTGAAGTGACTTGCCCAGGGTCACACAGCTAGTAAATGTCTGAAGCTATGTTTGACCTCAGGTCTTCCTGACTACAGGCATGCACTACACCATCTAGCTACCATGAGGTGTGTACATTCAGAGCTATTATCATAGTGGTAATACCTTCAAAGGTTTGTTGCTAAAACTAATTAAACAGCATAAGGAGCAATCGACATGCTGCAATTTCAGTAGTACCACAAACATCATGTCGAATTTTAGAATGAGAAATGACTTTGAAGATTTATTTTAGCGTGTTCATTTTAAAGAGGAAGAAATTGTGACCCAGAAAGAAAGTGACTCTCCCAAAGACTCCCAATGTAATTGAAATTCAGAAAGTTAAATTACTGTTTTCAGGCTAATCGAATTCCATTTGAGTAAACCTTCCCAGTTAAGACTAAATGTAAGAGATCTCTATACATGTATGTCCTATTTGAAATGGTGTTTAATTTATAAGATCTCCTAATTATCACCTGACAGAAAGCAACGACCTCAGGAAATGAGTGATTGCAAGGCCTGCTTCTCTAGGAACCTGAGGGTAAGGAAGACAGAGGGGGAAATAAAATATATGGTAAATTTAGGGGCCTGCTTGATAGGTGATTTGGGGATTGATGCTATGGGGGAAGCAATCCAGTGGGAACTCAACTAAAGGAAGAAGATGGTATTATGTGTTGAGAGGTGCAGAAGACAAACTGCCTCTTTATTTCTGTAATTCATCACCTAGCAGTGTTAATTGGGACTCTGAAGACAATGAGCAATCAATCCATGTCCCATACAAGTTTCTCTAATGATCCCTACTGTTCACCTAGGGGTTTTTAATCTCTAAACAAAGCATCACTACAGCTGCTCCACTCACCATATTTTTAGCTTATGTAGAAACAGCCATAGAGAGCTATAATTTATTAAACTCCCGAGCTTGGGTTTTGATCTGTCAGTGAAGTTATCAGTGCATGAATTTTTCTTTAAAACCAATAATTGACCTATGAGTTTGATAGTAAGATGAAAAAAAGTATCAATACTAAATGACAAATGTTACCAGATAATTTTTGTGTTACCAAACATTTATTAGCCAATAAAACCTTCAAATTGACAATGACCATTTGGTTATCATTTGCATACCAGAATTATCTATCTACATGTTTATCTACTATGCCTGAGTGTTCCTGTCACCGTGACGTGGCCCATCCCAGAGTTGCAAAATCTGAAGAAAGACAAGCAAAAGAACTTACATTTGATTCTGTTCATTCATATTGTTTTTTGTCCAATCCATTGAAATTACATGTTTGTGTGTGCTTTCATGACTCAAGGTCATTTCTACTAGAAATTGCCATAGGTTCAGGTGAAGATGTTTACTGGAGAATTTGGGATGAGGTTAACTCATAGTTTCTTCTACATTTCTTTTGTTTTATGCTCCCTCAAATTCTAGGTAAAGACCACTACAGTAATCGGTATGACTGCTTCACTTTTTGGTGGTACACTACATAGTTTCTGAGCATTTTCACTAGTGATCCCTCATGCTTAGAATTCTCTCCTCCCTCATTTCTATATCCTTGTTTCCTGGCTTCCTTCAAGTCCCAGCTACAATCTCACCCTCTATAAGAAACCTTTTCCTGACCTTTCTTGATGCTAGTGGTTTCCTGCTGCTGATTATTTCCAGTTTATCCTGTATATACTTTGGTTGTCCATAGTGATTTGAATGTTGTCTCCCCTGTTAGAGTGTGAGCTCCTTGTAATCAGAACTGTTGTTTTTGCTTTTTTTCCTTTCATTCTATCCCTAGTATTTATCATAGTGCCTGCCACATAGAAGAAATTTAAATTGAGTGATTTGACTAGATTCTCTGACATATTGGAAGTATCAGCCTGAGAACATGAAATTCAACAAATTCTATAACCTGTAATTTTTGCCTAACAAAGCAACAATTTAACAGGGCAATTAAGTGGTACAATGGATAGAAAGCTAGGTCTGGAGTCTGAAAGATAGAAGTTCAAAACTGGCCTCAAGACATCCACTAGCTCAGTGAACTTAGGCAAGTCAATTAACTTCCATCTGCCTCAGTTTCCTCAAAAGGAGATAATAATGGTACCTATCTCACAGGAACGTGGTTAAGATCAAATAAGATATTTGTAAAGTGCTTAGTAGAGCACCTGGAACATAGTAGGCCCTTAATAAATGCTTGTTCCCTTCTCTAAACTATCCTTCAAGACATGTTAATTACTGCTATCTAATTAGATGCCAATTATTGTTGGTTCTACCTCTGCATCTTTTTCTTCTCATCAGTTTTCTCCAATTAAAAGACCACCACTATAGTTCAAGAATTTAACACCTCTTACCTGAACAAAAGCTTTTTCATTAGTCTCCTTCCCTCAAGTCCCTCCTTTTTCCAATATATGCTCTGTACAATTGCTAAAGTATTTTTCTTAAAATTTGTGTAAATTCTGACCTTGTCATTCATTCCTCTGCCCAAGAAACTCCAATGACTCCCTATTGCTTCTCTGATAAAATACAAACTCATTGATTTTGCATTTAAAGCTCTCCAAGATCTAGCTCCAGACTACCTTACCAGGTTTAATTGTGGGACTTCTTTCAAATCATCTTTGTTCCCAACAGTCTCTCCTTCTTGATGTTTTCATTCACGAAATTCCTTCTCCCAACTTTCTGCACATGCTGTCCTCCAAATTTGGAACACACTACCTTGGACCATTGGAATCCCTCATTCCAATGAATAAGATTCATCTTAAGCTCTACCTCCATCCCAAGTTCTTTCCTGACCTGTGGCAGTTTTAATTGCTCTTCATCAAAATTAGTTTGAATTCATTTTTATAGATTTTTACATGTACATATCTCCCATTCACAACAGAAAATAAGCTCCTTGAAGGTAGAAGTTATGTAATTTTTGCATGTTTATCCTCAGTATTTAAGATAGTAGCAGAAACACAGTATATACACAGTAAATTCTTGTTAAAAGAATGAATAAATGATAGATAGCAAAGAGTTAAAAAGATAAATAAGACAAAATGTCTGTTTTCAAGGAGCTCACAATTTAGTAAGTTAACCATTGGGGAATTGGTTACTGACCAACCCAAGAAGCCCAAGATGTGATCACAAAAAGCAAAGAGGTAATAAGATGTTAAGCTAATTCTAAAACTATAAAGGTACACTATATCACTCTACTATATGTGAAGGAATTCCCTTGATTGAATTGGAAAAGACATGCCATGTTCATGATGGTCCCCTGATTTCACCAACTCTGTCGTAATTCAATCCCTGGAGCAACTTTTTGGCATGCTAATATCAGATAATATTTATTGTGGGGAGAGGGAGCTGGGGAAGGAGATTTTTTTTTTCTCCTTCCCCACAGAACACTTGTGTCACTGGTAGAGCTATTCACCTAGGACAGGGGTGGGGAACTTGTGGCCTCAAGACCACATGTGGTTTTCCAGGTCTTTAGGTGCAGCTTTTTGACTGAGTCCAAGTTTTACAGAACAAATCCTTTCATTAAGGGGATTTTTCCTGTGTAGTCTGGATTTAGTCAAAGGGCCACACTGAGGGCCACATGGGGCCTCAAGGTCACAGGTTTCCCGCCCCTTTCTAGGAAGAGATAATCTTTCAACAATTTGAAAGTTTATCATTTCAATAGAGTTTGAGGCACATCTGATGACATAAAAATACATACTCTCTGTATACAGAAAATATGTAGAGACTTGAGAAAGGAAACTATTCTTAGCTAATCTTTCAAGGACTGTGCCTGATGACAGCAAAAAAAGATTGCTGACCATGAATTCAAGAGAAAACAAACTATAGAATTTGTGAATTAAACTTTAGAGATGAGTAACTTCCAACACCTCAAATGGACAGCATACCAAACAGAGATCCTGCTCCAAGGGGGTGGTATATAAAGACCACTAATTTAGATCAAAAGGGACATTGAGCTACTTGGGTGAAGGAAGGAAGGAAAGAAGGAAGGAGGGAGGGAACAAAGGATTTATAAAGTACTATGTGCAAAGCACTATGCTAATCTCTAGGGATACACACAGAAAAATTAAACAAGTCACTGCTCCTAGGGAGCTCATATTCTAAAGGGGAGGATATATGAAGGTTTCAACTAGAAATCAAATGGAAAGGTATTATGTTCTTAGAATGTAATGATAAAGAAGATGTTAATACTTCTTTAGTGTCATTTACACTGATCAAATCATTTTAGTTTCTGATATTGAATGATTTGATGATACCAAGGCTTTGGTTGCAAAAACTTTATTTTCTGGGCCTTAAGTAGCTATAGCTAGCAATTGCAGGTACTAGTTGCCAGGTTATATGTCAATTATGTTTATTTCTTAGGATGATGACTGAGGACACTGGACTGGAAACATTGCAATGTAAGGGTAAACATTGTAAGGGTATCTCCATCAGGATCTGAAGAAAGAGGGAATTCAAGTCTGTGGTGGTGCTGGTTAACTTGCCTGACACATACTGTCTTTCCCTCAGAATGTCTTGCAACTTCAGATAGGCTACCCTGCTGTAGCAGCAAGCACCCCAGAGTCCCCAGGGTGGCTGCCAACACAGGTTCTTAGATCTGCTTTGCTAAAGGAAAGAAACTCAAAATTGGTTAACAAGCTTACTTTAATCAGTCAAATATATAGCATTTATCTAGATCAGGGGAAAAAGGTCAGCACCCCGAACTTCAGAGTATACAGACAGAATTGTCAAGACAGAGAAACAGATCAAGTAAACAGGTTTCTAAACTGTCCAACTATTACATCTATACCAAATCAACATCTGGGTTTTTCAAAGCCAGGGGGCTCTCAACAATGGCTTCCCAGAGTCTCACCTAATCAAATCATAGAACACTTCTCAAAGTGAACCCCAAAACAAAGCCTCAAATCAGGGTTTATATAGCCTCCTCCTGGCTCAGAGAATGTAACAACCTTCTGGACCCACTGGCCAATCAAAAAGTATCTACTGAAAAGCAAGCCTCCCACCCCAGGCTCCAGGTGCACTTTAGCCTAGGGGCAGGGAAGATCTAAAAATTTACATTCCAATTACACCTGCCTACCCTGTAAGCAGAATTTGGTTGGAAATTAGTGGGAATGCTTGACCACTTCTCCACAGGAGCTGTTTCCCCAGATAATGGTCGTATATTCCTTACCTATGTATCTTACTACCATTGAAATCTAATTTTGTGTCCACTTTTTGTATAGATGATGTTTGCTCTTTGTGAGAAACTGTGCCCTAGGTGTAGGGGGAGAATTTTTGTAGGAACTATATTTTACTATGCCATCATAGTAAATACTTCTGCTAAGAACTAATTGTGTCTTTTGGCTGACTGTTGTTTAGGAACCCCTGGTGGGAACTCATAATCCATAGTTTTAGAAGGGTAGACTCACAGGATTTTCCTTGAACCTTTATGAGCAGACACTTCAGTACTGGAGGATCCCACCTGCAAACCTTTGAGTAACTTTAGGGAGCTACCTCAGAGGCTACGCTACATAAGTAAACATAGTACAAAATGAAACTGATAAATGTCTAAGAGAAGTACCCAAAAAGTACTATGCAAAATCCAAAGAGGAGAGGATACTTCATACTAAAGGAATTAATCACAAGTTGTGGAAAAGGTCCCATTTAATCTAGGTCTTGAATACCTAGAAGGTTTTCATTAGATGAAGAATAGTGAGAGATAAGGGGATGAGTGAAGGAAGACCTTCTATGAATAGGCAACAGCATGGGAAAAGGGCTAAAGGCAAGACAATTTGAGGTTTATGGAAGACATAATGAGTGTCCCAAATTACCTGAATGTAGTATGAGATAAAACTGGAAATATAAAGCGGTTCTAGATTGCAAAGGTCCTTGAATGCCAGACTAAGCAATTTGGATTGCATTCAGTAAGCAATTAATATCAAGTAAATATGTTGACAGAGTAATGAAATGATGAGATCTGTATATAAAGAATATCAATCTGGGGGCGATTAGGTGGCACAGTGAATAGAGCACAGGTCCTGGAGTCAGGAGGACCTGAGTTCAAATCCAGACTCAGACACTTAACATTTACTAGCCATGTGACCTTGGGCAAGTCACTTAACTCCAAATGCCCTGCCTTCCCCCCTCCAAAACAAAAAGCAAACAAACAAACAAAAAAGAATATCAGTCTGGTAGCTTTGTGAAGTACATATAAGGATTAGCCTAGAGAAAATTGAGGAGGAAACATGAGAGGTGTTTTCAAGTATTTGTGAAGTGGACCAGGAGTTGTATTTGTTCTCTAGCTTTAGAGAAGAAAACTAGGTACAATGAATGGAGATTCCAACAGGAAAACATTTTTTTTGTGTGATGTAAAGAAATAATTTTCTAACAGTTACAACTACCCCTTAAATATAATGGGAAGCCTTTGAAGATAGTGGGTTCCCTCAATGGGGGTCTTTAGTAAAAGGTTGCATGACTTCTAATTGTGTGCTTAAAACAATGAGTTTGACAACTGATGATTACTCATCTCTCTCTCTCTCTCTCTGTCTCTCTCTCTCTCTGTCCTCTCTCTCTCTCTGTCTCTCTCTCTCTGTCTCTCTCTCTCTGTCTCTCTCTCTGTCTCTCTCTCTCTGTCTCTGTCTCTCTGTCTCTCTCTCTGTCTCTCTCTCTCTGTCTCTCTCTCTCTCTCTCTCTCTCTCTCTCTCTCTCTCTCTCTCTCTCTCTCTCTCTCTCTCGTTATATGTCCTTCTAAACCTGATCTTAATTCCAGATTAAGTTTTCTATCTGAGACACTGCCAGTCTTCCAGTCACCCATATTCTGAATCTTGGGGTTATTTTGCCACCTCCCTCTTCCCTACTCCTCCCATTTAGTAAGTTATAAGATCTTGTTGATTCTTTTTCTAAATCACTCCCATCTATTCCCTACTCTCTATACCTGTTGTATATACTCTTATACCAGCTTGCATTATTACTCTTCTAGGCTTCTTTGGTTGCTTCCTAACCAGTCTTCTGCCTTCCAGTCTCATTCTATTCAATATGGCTCTAGTTTTGAGAGAATTATTATGTTATAGAAATGCTTATTTTATTCAATAAATTACTATCCTTGTAACAATCCGCTGAACTTTCTTCAGATTATCAATATCTTTTTTGGGGGGGAGGGAGAGGGGAAAGCAAGTCAATTGGGGTTAGGCTACTTGCCCAAAGTCACACAGCTAGTAAGTGTGAAGTGTCTGAGGTAGCATTTGAACTCACGTCCTCCTGATTCCAGGGCCAGTGCTCTATTCACTGTGTCACCTAGTTGCTCCCAATATCATTCTTTTTTTTATTTATGGAATAAAACAAGTATTTCTATAACATAATAATTCTCTCAGAACTAGAACCAGTAAATATTAAAGCTTAGATGTGAACCCAGAGATTACCCTAATTTCAAGTCCACACACTTTCTAATATACTATATTGCTTACTCCCATCATTATATTTAGAATATCTTTATTTCATGTTTGTAGTATTCCAGAGGTATAAAATGATGGTTTCTGTGTTATGCTTTTTTTCTTCTTATTTTTCTTTCCTATTCTTCCATCAACTACTTCATGGTTTATATCAATAAGATCTGATCTTGAAAAGGATGTTTGTGATAAAAGTAAAAAATGCAAGCCACAGCTTCAGATCACTGTCTGATAGGATTCCAATATTCTTAAAATGTATACCTGCAATTAAACGTAGCAGTCCAAGCCCTAAAATAAATTATGGAGTTTACAACTATATCTATATCTCCAACCCTGGTCTCTGTGCTGAGCTCCTGTTCTGTACCTTTTGGATATCCCATAGACATCTGAAATTCAACTTCCAAAATACACTTTGTTCTCTTCTCTGATAGAATGGAAGCTTTTTGAGAACAGAGATTCTCATCTTTTGTCTTTGTATTCCAAGAACCTAGAACAAGGTCTCCCATGTAGTAGGCACTTAATTCTTAATGATTTATACCTGTCAATACCATCTCCTTGTCTGAACTTCCTTCTTTCTGTAGAGAGACCCACCTTCCAGTTACAGAGGCTTGCATGTCTCCCCTCTCTAAGCCATCTGTCAACAAGCTGCCAAAGTATAGGTATGATGTCATACCACTGTCCCTCTCAATAAATTCCATGGGCTCCTTATTAATACTAAGATCAAATGTAAAACCCTTTGATATTTAAAGTCTTTCACTACCTGGCTCTAACCTACCTTTCAACTTTTGTTGAACGTTATTCATTTTCATGCACACTATAGTCCTATTAAATTGTTTTTGTCGTTATTGATACATTGTATTCTGCTCATCTCTACACTGTTGGACACCCAACATATGTAATACCCTCCTTCCTCACCTCCACCACTTACAACAATTTGGTTTCCTTCAAAATCCAGCTCAAGCACTACCTCCTATATGAGGTGTTTGCTGTTCCCTCCTCCCAACTGCTAGTCCCTCACTCTGTCCCAAATTAACTTCTATTTGTTGTCTACACACATTTTATATATTTATTTACTTCATACATTCTTACATATGTAGATACTGTTCTCTCCTCCCTGCCCCCCACCTTGCACCAATAGAATGCAAGCTCCATGAGGTAATGGACTGTTATATCTACATCTTTGTATACCTACTACCTAGCACAGTTCCAGGAATATTTTAGATGTTGTTTTTTAAAAGAAATACTTGCTATTTGATTAAAAAATTGATAGCTCTTTACTGATTATTCTAATTCCCACAAGAAATAATAATGTCAAATGCTCATTCTCAGCTCTCTAAGCCACCATCATCTTATTTCTGAAGTCCCATCCTGATTCTGTAGAGTTACTGCACTGATCTGTACCCTTTTCTAATTTTGCCAAGTTCCCACTGCTACAAAGGGTTAGCTTCTTAAGGTGGTTTTATTTACCCTTCTTCATAATGACTTACTGTAGCAGCAAGCACCCCAGTGTCCCCAGGGTGCCTGCTCACACAGGTTCTTGGATCTGCTTTGTTAAAGGAAAGCAACTCAAAATGGGTTAACAAGCTTACTTTAATCAGTCAGACATATATCATTTACCTTGTTCAGGAGAAAAGGTCAGCACCCTGAACCTCAAAGTATACAGGCATAATTATCAAGACAGAAACATCAAGTAGACAGATTTCCAAACTGTCCAACCATTACATCCATACCCAGTCAACATCTGGGTTTCCACATTCTGGGTTTTTCAAAGCCGGGGGACTCTCAACAACGGCTTCCCAGAATTCAGATCAAATCACAGAACACTTCTCAAAGTGAGTCCCAAAA